>NW_011889512.1:71982-81194 GCF_000151845.1 Pteropus vampyrus | reverse complement strand
GGCCACTCGCCCAGCCCTCCTGCACCGGCTCTTCTAGAAGGAAGCCAAATGGCAGGGGCGATCAGGCGGGGGCGGCAGGACGAATTTCCCCGAACCCGGGCGGTCCTACATGCTGTTTTCCTGTCACAGAAGAGAAGCTGGGCTGTCGCTTAAGATGATAACAACGGAACATCTGACTTTTCGGCTCGTTCCGGGAGTGCCCAACGCAGCCCCCCTTCAGATATGACAGCTGGGGCTTAGAGCTCGCTCGGCCTCTCGTGACCCACGTGTGGTCTGCAAGAATCAAAGACCTGAGGCTAAAAATGGGGCCTCCTGCATTTCTCGAGGCCCTTGCTTAGGGTCCCCGAGTTTGAAAGACCAGCCCCCGCCCATGGCCCGGGCTGGTGGGGTGCATGCTGAGGAGGCCTCTATACACTCCATCGACACTGTGCATCTGGAGTGAAGAGAAGGGTTCGGGGTGTATGAAGATGCAGATTTCAGACTTACGTTCCTAGCTGGAGACATTACCTATTAGGTAATAAGGCTAAAACGTCACAAATACCCCGGGGGGTGGGCGCGTGACGGAAACCCTTCGCTTCTCCTTCCCGAGACGCGTGTGTGGACCTTGAGCAAGCCAGGCCGTCGGCACGGGCTCGCTTATTGAAGGATCATTTTGTAGCCATGTCCCAGCACCGTGCTTCCGAAAGTCCTCAGACCTGGTTCCTGACCTTGAGAGCTGGGAATCCGAAGGTCAAGTGCAATGTCTGTCACAGAAAAATTCAGCGACACTGCTCATCCAACACTGTGTGGCTTCTGACAAGAACCCAGGCAAAATGGCAGTTTTAGAGGTAGGGTGGGCCTGACTCTTTGCCTTATAAATAATGAGCCTGGCGCCTGAAGATGTGAGGAGACGTAACGTGAACAGAGTTAGAACACAGTAGAAGCTGGATCGGAAACGGGCCAGTGTGTCAGCTTTTCTCCCCGAGGTCCTTAGGTCAGCCTCTCGGGGCTGCTGGAGCTCCGGCCCCAGGCGGGGTTCCTCTGGGCCCGGGAAGGAGAGTCATCGTGTCCGAGGACGGAAGGGCTGTCCTGGAGGAGGCAGCTGTCGGGTGGGGAGGGTGTCCACGCTCAGCGAGGTCACGGGCACAGCGTCCATGGGTGTGTGGGGGCGGGACGTTCGCGCGGACTGGGCTCACGTGGGGACAGAGCACGCTCTGGGTGTCAAGCTCGCTTCACGTGGACGAGAAACGGAGGAAGCCTTTTCCTTCAGCCATCGCCAGCTCAGCGATGGCGACGCGGGATCCCGTGTTCTCCGCTTTCCTCCTGTCTCGACCCCCTCTCCCCTTCCCGCCTGGCTCCGCTCCCTACTCCTTCCTTCCGCTTACGCGTTTATCAAATACTCAGCAACATCCTCGCTGGCTGGTGGATGCTCCGGCAATCTTTTTTCTTAAATAATGTAAGGATTACAGTAGGTTATTACTAAACAATGTCAAGAAATTTACGTACATTATCTACAACCTTTGCGCTGAAATATAGGTTTATTATTTCCATGTTACATGTGTGAGAAAATTAAAACATCTGCTATTTCATCATACTTATCAAATTGGTCAGTTTCAATTATTAATGCATTTTTTAACAAAACCATGCATTTGTTATTAGAGAATCAAATATACCCTATAATATATTTATGATTTTGCAAATGCTTATCACTGCATTCAAAATTGGTGTCTTTACTTTACTAAAACAGGTGGGACCTCGGTTAAAATGTTCAGCATTCAAGCTGCTAATGTGATCTCGACAACATAATTCTATTCTTGCATAAGTTTGCAAAGCTTCGAAGTCATCGATTTACAAGTTTTTTCTTCCTACCTTTTGGATACATAAATAGCCCCCATCAATGGAATTGAGTTGTTTTAAATATGACGATGAGTATAAGGTGGCCGCATCTCACAGGAATGAGTATAACAGGAAATGTACTAGCGTCTTCACTTCTCTTCCTAGGATAAACGTGGGAAAAGCGGGCATGAGATTCAGGTGAATCAGGCACCAAACACCGTTTGTGTCCACATGTGCTGGCTCCGTAACTGCCTTGCTGGGCGGGAGCACTGACGCTCCAAGGAGTTAGGAGCCCAGCAGGCAGAGGACACAGCCGTGCTCCCCGACGGTGCTACATGAGCAGCCGCGTGCACACGCGCAGGCCGTGTGGGGCCTCGAGCCTCTCTGCACTGGCCTGGCGCAGCCCGGGAGGCCACCTCTCAGCGCTGGAGCTTCAGCGGGCCAGCACCTCCCCTTTCCCTCCACGAGGCCCCAGACCCGCCCCGAGGTTGCTCAGGGAGTCCCCCCGAACCTGTGCCTCCCACGCCCGGTCATCTGCTACTTATATGGATTCAAAACCGAGCCAGACATGAAGAGATGCAGAGTTTGCGTCCTGACCGCAGACTGACTGTTACATGCATGAAGCCCATGCTTTGGCCCTCGTCCTGGTGGAGAAACCACCGAGGTGACGCCCAGCGTGTCGCGGTGGCTGCGCCTGGCCCTACGTCACGTGTGCTGAGCCAACCACGGTGGTCTCAGCTGTCAGAGCTGAGGAATAATGATGACGTTTTACTGCCCACTCAAGGACTCTTACGGGGATTCAACTGAATTAGCTGACAGATATCAGCAGAGGCTCCTAGGCCATGGCCACACTCTGTGTGGTCCACCGCGGCCCCCACACAGACCCACCGGCTCCGAAGGAGACCTGCGGTCTCAGTGACTCAAAGTCCCTCCTGTCCTTAGTCAGCGACAACCTGCTTAGCCGTCTCCGCGTGGGGATGGGCGTCTGATCACAGAAGGTCCGCCGTTTCCACGAAGTCGTGCCCTGGGACGGGAGGCCTCCGGTCCTGAGCTCTGCGGCTTTAAGCGAGGACTTGTGGCCTCTGCAGACACAGCGAAGCTGGGAGTTGGCTCTAAAGTTCCCGACTTGTCGAATGTCAGCCTTGCGGTCCTCAAGTGAGGGAGGACAATGGGAGGCACAGGCCAGTCGCCGCGGCCGTGAAACCAGATGATTACGGAGACGCTGCGCAGCCCACGGACGCTCCTGGAGGCGGATCCTGTTAAAATCCCTGTTTGCTTCTGCCGCATCCCAGGACAGGAAAACGGAATTGCTTTCTGTTGGAGTAGGAAGATTATATTCTCACCTAGGGCGAATCCAGTCACAGCTGGTCCTTTATCATTGTGACTCATTTAAAATGGCTCGCTAGTGAAACTGGATTGTTTTGAATTGTGACTTTATTCAGTTTAGACAATTATGTGTTCTGTGTGATTCGAATCAATGATTCCAGGCAGCAGTTGATTATTTCAGCGTAATTTGTTGCGCCTTTTGCTTTTTTAGACAGCCATTGGATATCGAAGTCTCCAAACAGGTTTTAATTTCCTTTCGTGAAAATTTCACATGTGTATCGCATCGGCTTTCGTAAATGTCGTGATGCTCTTCTCCCTACGTGAGTTTGTGTACAAGCTCAGAATCACTTGTCCACTGACAGCACAGCTTCCAGACTTCCCTGCAGGAGCCTCTGTCACAGGAAGGACTGTCTCTGCGGCTTCGGGACAGTCGAACATGCCACGAACTGGCTCTTCGTGTCCACCGGCCCAACTCCGGAGCTCTTCACGGAGCAGCATGACTGTTCTGTAGGGTCTGCTCTCTGCCTTCTAGGAGGACGCATTCAGAAGTCCGCGGCAGCCCAAGGAAAGGCTGCCATAAAGATGGAGCAGACGTCCACCCGGGCCGCATAAAGATGGAGCAAACGTCTGCGCAGGCCGGCGGGCTCTCCAGGGGTGGGCGGCATCTGTGAGCTCAGGGAACTGAGATGTAGCCAGTCGAGGAAACGCGCCTCCAGCCTATTAAGACGCCTGCAGGACTCAAATGTCTTGTGGAGGCCACCATGTCCCCAGGGTGTCATGGGTGTCACGGGTCGTGGAGACCGTTTCCGCTCCTGCCCATGGTCTTCTCCCAGCCACGCCCAGGGGGTGGATGATGGAATCATCACATCCTTGTGTGAAATCATGATTTTTATCTTTTAAAATACACCAAGTCACAAGAATGTGAAACTTGCAGCCAGCACTGAGACACACCTGCGCTTAGCAACCTGTGGTGGGCGCCCCGGGGGCCGGCGGGAAAGGGAATGGTGGGGAGAGAGGGACCGTGACTCCACACGCGCCGGGAATGACGCCACGTCGATGGTTAAAGAGCCGCGCTCGTGGGACTAAAGCTATGAGCTATCGCACAGGTAATAATGAGCCTAACTGGATTTGAATCAATACACGTCTGACTCCCAAGTGCAGGCCGAGCCCCGGATTCTGAAACAGCAGAGATCTATCCTGAATGACAGGCGAGGCGTGTCGGCATTTTAGGGGAATTGGGTGTCATGATCTCTAAAGGCACTTTTTTCACGTAAAGTGTAGATGGTTTTGTGGTCGATTGACCCTCCCATGGGAGCTGAGAACCCGTGTGAGGAAGATGATATTAAGACTTCGAATAAAATCCGTTCCTGTTATGCAGGTTTCTCCTGAAGACCGAGAAGGTCCCGTGGAGATGGCTCATCGCCCTAAGGAGTCATGCAACCGAAACCAGAAGGAGATGCGACCGTGGCTCCCAAACTCGAAATCCGACTCCTCCGCTGCCCGCTGGGAAGTGTTCATCCACAAACGATAAACAGCTCTGTAAAGACAAGGAGTGCTTGGCTCTAACTGCGGTTGAGGAAGAATCACCTGACATGGCCCCCAGACCATCTCGGCGATTCCAGTGTGCACCTGCCGTCTTCAAAAGTGTGAGCTGCGGTGGCGATACCTGGGCCAGGTCATGGGTCTAGACTGGGAAATATGTGGCTAAGCAAACATACGACCTCAACGACAAGTGAACAGGATCCTACCGCCTGTCGGTGTGCCACGAGAAGCTTCCACGACTACAGAGGAATCTTTTTCATGGGAACGGAACGGAGCACTTTAACTTGGGGTGCAAGTGGTTTCCATGTGGGGTCACACACAGTTCAGTCTCGTTCTATTTTTAAAAACATGGTGTTACAGCTAGAAATCTTAGCTCTCCTGATCTCTCGGATCAGACCTGCACTATTTTACAGCTCACCATGATTTTTAATTTGTTGATGAGAATTCTGATCTTCAAAATTAAATTTATTGGGGGTGACATTGCTTAATAAAATGACATCGGTTTTCAGAGTACAATTTTGTAATACGTCATCTGTATGCTGCATTGGGTGTTCATCACCCAAAGTCCAGTCTCCTTCTGTCACTGTGTATTTGACCCCTTTACTCTGTTCTGTCCCCCCCTAACCTCCTTTCCCTCTGGAAACCAGTAAACTATTGTCTGTGTCTTTAAGTTTTTGTTTGTTTGTCTTGTTCATTTATTGCTTTCAGTTTTATGTCCCACATGTGAGTGAAATCATATGGTTCTTGGCTTTTTCTGTGTGACTTATTTTGCTTAGCATGATAATCTCTGAAGTACCCTTCAACAGATGATTGGATAAAGCAGATGTGGCATCTGTATACCATGGGATACTACCCAGCCATAAGAAAAGGAGAAATCCTGCCTTTGGTGGCAGCATGGATGGGCCTTGAGATGACTCCAATTTCGAGACTTGGTAAGATGCCAGCTTAGGAGGGAGACTGACGTGTACATGATACAAACATCAGTCCCCAGACCACGCCGGAAGTCAGCGTCATGCTTGAGTTCCGGTTTCTATCGATTCCTGAGATTGGAATTATCTCAAGATCCATCCATGCCGTCGCAAATGGCAGGATTTCATCTCTTCCTATGGCGGAGCGATATTCCATTGTACATATGTATTCTTTGTCCAATCATCTATCAAAGGACACTTTGGAGACTGTTTATAAAATCCCTGTACATTTTGTTCTCATATCGACTCTTCACTGTGTCTGGCTGTGTTCCTACCACACTGTCTCTGTTCCTGTCACCAGTATTATTTTCCTGGAACACAGAAATAGGCTCCGAATCGACCTTTACCACTTAAGAAATACAAAGCTCATTTAGAACTAGGCAAAGAATATCCAGAAAAATAATTATCCCTAGGTGCAATTACATACAGAGTTATCTAACAAAGTATGTGCGATCTCTGTGCATGAGGAGTTATAAAAGATGATGAAAGTAATCAAAGAGGCCATTAAAAGTGGGGAAATAAAGTGTCTTCATGGATTGGAAGACTCGGTTTTGCTAAGATGTCAATTCTCCCTAAATCGAAGTCCGGACCCGACTTGATTCCAATAAAAATTCTAATTTTTATTTGTAAAAAAAGACAAGCTGTTCATAAAATTTATTTGGAAAAGCAAAGGAACTCAAATACCTAAAATAATTCATTAAAAAAAAGAGAGAGAGAGAGAACTGAACTACAGAACTCACAGTGCTTGATTCCGGGATTTGGTATAAAGCCACGGAGATTGTGATAGTGTAGAGCTGGCTTAGCGGGGACACGTGGATCCACTGAACAGAACAGAGAGTCTAGAAATAGACCACACGGTTAATTTCCCACAAAGATGAAAATATAATTCAATGGAAAGGATACTTTTCACAAACATGCTAGAACAGTTGGACATTTATTTTTAAAAATGAAAAGAGTATCTTTATTTTTATGAATAAAAATAATTCAAAATAGCTCAGAATTAAAAGTAAAGTCTAAGGTTATAAAATTTCCAGAAAACAACGGAAGAGAGAATCTACATAATCTTCGATAAGAAGATTTCTTAGAAATGATGCTAAAGCTACAATCTCTTAAAGCAAAAATTGACAAATCGAACATCGTAAAATCTGAAAAGCATTGCGTTTTGAAAAACTTTGTAAAGAAAATGAAATGGAAAAAGGAGACACAGATTTCTTTACATTTGCAAAAAACATATTTAATAAAGGGCTCCAATCCAAAATGCGTAATGAACTCTCAAAACTCAATAAAATGAAAAAAAAAAAAATCGAAACTCATCTAATGATTTGCACAGATACTTCACAAATGAAAATCGAAAGATGGCATATGAGTTCATTAAAAGATGACTAACTTCATAATTTATCAGGAAATTACAAATTAAGACCACAATGAGATACCACTGCATATCTACTAAAATTAAAAATAAAAGAAACGCATCTGACAGTGACAAGTCCTGACGAGGGTATAAAGCAACCGGAAAACAACTTGGCAGTTTCTTATAGACGCACGGGTGCCACCCACGCCCCAACACCCCACTCGAGAGAGATGAAACAGTATGTCCACACAAAAAGCTGCATGCGAATGTTTACGGCGCTGTCATTTATCATTTAAAAACGCTGGAAACGACCCAAACGCTTTTGCCTGTGACTAGATCGAACGACCTAGTTCGATCCAAACGACCCAAACGCTTTTGCCTGTGACTAGTAGCATGCCCACAGGACGCTGCACCTCTCGTTAATAAAGAGAAAGTGCCCATTGTCTGAACAAAACGGCTGAATACCGCTGTGCCACGCCAAGGGAGAAAGCCGGGCTCAGACGGCTTCGGACCGTGTGGCTCTGTTCACACGAGGCTTTGGAACAAAGCAAAGCAGCGGGGACAGGTAGCAATCGGACCTCACTGGGGCGGTGGGCGGGGCACCGGCGGGCACAGGGGCAGGGCCAGGCCGGGGAGGGCGAGGGCTTCCCGCGTCCTCATCTCGGTGGGGGTCACGCATCGCTGTGTGTTTGCCAGAACCCAGCATGGTAAACACAATGGAATCACTAAATGCAAATTTTACGTGGAGAAATCGGACCTAAAAGAAAATTTTACATGGAGAAATCAGACCTAAAATTTTACATGGAGAAATCAGACCTAAAATGCAAATTTTACATGGAGAAATCAGACCTAAAAGAAAATTTTCTAGGCCCAAAGCTTGGAAAAAGAAAAAAGAAAAAAAAATTGATTAAAACAAAAATAACTATTAGCCCAGATGACTCTGAAAATATCTTCCTGGCTATGGTGTTTACACTTCCCTGTGTCAAATTTCTAACTCAAATTTTGATTCTAATCACTGTATTATTAGAATTCCTAATGTTAAAACATTTTTTTTCAAGTAATCTTTCAAATGACGTGGCTTGCACATCAAAAATTATTACAATTTGATCCGTGGAAAACATGAAACATATTTTCCCGAGAGGCAGCGGGAGTTCAGGGAGAAAGCCTTAGCGTGCTACACGGACGACCTGTCTCCTGCGTCATGCTCAGCACAGCTGATGGACCTTAGTCAAGCTCACATCACGATGCTGAGAGCACCCACCATTCCCATCAATACGATGTGGATAATACCTTACAATTTTTAAAGCCAGGGAATTTGTCTTTAGCCATCATTATAAGGGATGTGTTTTTATTAGTCTGAAACGATATGTGGTTTTACTAGAGGGGCAGGTCAGGGATCAATAGCCTCAAGGCCCGTTCCAGCATCCAGGTTGCCAATCAGCACGTAATCACGTGAGGAGGCGGTCCCCTGATGCTCCAGCTTCGCAGAGACACGGCAGTGTGCCCAGGGCCACAAACGTGCGTGTGTTTGCGATTTAGGAGGAGAATGTTGAAAGGGAGACGGGCTTTTCACAAATCTCGGGAAAATCGTTTCTCGGGCTCGGGGGAATTAGCGAGGATCCTGAAAGACTGTGATTATGTCCTTCCCCTCTAATTTGCAAGGCGAAATGACTAAAAGGCCCACAATTTGAAATGGAAACCCTCCACATGTGGCCAGAAAGAGGCCATTATTACATAACCCAGCTGGCTTCGGAGTGTACCGACACGAGAAAGCTAATAAATGAGAAGAATTCCCTTAACTACATGTGAAAGTGGGGTGTTTCGAGCGTGGGGTTCTCTGAGAGCTGACACAGCTCCGAGCGGTGAGGTAGCTGTGAGAGGTCGTGGGGGGGGCGGATCGCTCTCCCGGGCCTGGCGGGCAGACACCACGCACGGCCCAGAGGCCCCCACGACGGGAGCAGAACCATGCGGATCTGAGATCGCCGTGTCCGCAGAGTTGGTTCCTTCCGAGAGATGGGACCAGACTCTGTCCCGGCCTCTCCTCTCGGCTGGCACAGGGCCGTCCCTCTGTGTGTTTCTCTGCATCTAAATTTCCTCCTTTCCTAAGAACACGGTTACCCTGGGTCAGAGCTCGCCCTGACTTGGTCACACCTGCAAAGACCTTATTTCCCAATGAGGTCACAGGTACAGGTGTTGGGGGCTAGGGCCTC
>NW_011889512.1:68043-70419 GCF_000151845.1 Pteropus vampyrus | reverse complement strand
AGTGTAAGCTGTGAACTGTCCATTAACTATAAAAATAAAGCAGCATTTGAACAGGGAGGCAGAGTTTCGAGTGTTTTCCACGTGCGCGGAAACTGAGACGAGAGGGCAGTAGTCACGCCACTTTTCAACACTTTGAAATGTTAGAATTTTCTTCGCTGCTGCCACAGTGACGGTAAAGAAAGAGCTTGATTTAGATTTTTTTCCATAGAAATCAATAATCGAACAGTTCAAGATTTACTCGCTAAGTGTGACTAGAGACACACTGCGTAAACACCGCGGGACACCTCGCGTGGGCGGAGGGGCCGAGGCAGGAAGCAGTGTCCTCGGGTCCTCACAGGCCGCGGCACGGAGCTGCGGGGGCTCCGTGGTCACCCCACGGCCGACTGGCCCCTCAGCGCCCCGGCCACGTGGGCTGCTCTTCAAAGAGCTGATTTCTCAAACCTTGACGTCCTCTGCCATTAAGATGACAGCGAAGGAACAGTTTTTCTAGACAAACTGAGTATAATTTGGATGCTCTCCGTGTGGCAGGCACCTGTGCCCTCATCTGCATTTACACAGTTCTTTTTTAACCCGGTAATTACGTGAAGAGCAGACATGATTTTTGACATCTGACTCTCTTATTCTGCTTCAGAAACTGGCTAGACGTCACATCGTAGGCAATTTGCTATTTTAACACACACAGGATGGTTTCATTTGAGCAAAAAATAGAGCAAATAAGTGCGTATCTGTTCTCCGGAATGCATCGCGGTGCTTTGTTCTGTCGTGAATGTTCGGGGCGTGCGTGGAGCTGGAGCGTTCCATTCCAGCTGCGGCTTGCGTCCTGGACACTTACCGTTCCTGTCCCCCGCCCCCGCCACGCCTACTCTTGCCCAGAGACATCATCTGACTGACTGAGAGAAAGAGAGCACTGTCCTAGGAAGTGAGGCCACCATAGACGTGCCACACGAGAAATGAGAAGTCGTACCCTTATGCTAGCGATGCGGCATTTACCACTAACGAGGCAAAAGACACAGCGTTACCAATGCCTCTGCTCTTCCACGAGAATCCACTGCGCACTAAATCATTCCTGGCGTTTCGTCAGCCGCGCACAGAGTAGCCTCTCTGAGCTTCTGTCTGTAACATGGAGATAGCGCCACGATATTCGGGAGGCGTGAGCGGTGAACGAGGTGGCCGCGGTGAATGACGTGCCGCGTCCCCGTCGGATTCCCGAGCTGGACAAGCGCCCGTCCTCCCTTCTTCGGTTCTGGTTCTGTCCTGGCCCTTCACTCTCTCGACCACCTGGCGGTCGTCAGAAAGCCGGTGTCCTCCGGGACGTGCATGGTCTGCCGGTGAGTGGCATCTCGTGCCATGGTGGCCCCGCGTCCTGGCCGGAAGCAGCTGCGGCTGACACGAGAGACCCCCGCGGCAGTCTCTGTGTGTGTCCTGAGGCCCCAGAGATGTAGTGAACGGTGCCTTAACGGCCGAGCAGAATTTATACCCAGTCAGCACCTCCTTATCCCAAAAGCCCGAATTTACAAACAGGCTAATAATGAATGCCTTTCATCAGCTTTAATTTTCTAATGCAGTGACCCATCCTAACACGGTGTAATAACAGGTCCCAGAGTGACAATTAAAATGAATCACCCTACAGACGACGCTATTAGAAGCATTCACGCCTCATCAGTGACCGAATTGTCTTATGTAACGCATCCCGAGGACACGTTCCCGACTCCAGCTCCGGGTCCCCGAAGCGCAGCCCGATTAAGATTCCGCCCTGCTTGTAGCTTTCACATATTATTTTCTGGGCGACGGTCTAATTTTGCTTTAACGGGGACACCAGTGGCTGATCATGAGCCGACAGCTGTGGACCCTGGACGGACCGCTGCCCGCAGCATCCAGGAGCAAGGCGAGCCGCTGCTCGTCCCTCTGTCTGCGGGAAACGCTCCCGAGTGACTAGGCTCATTTTCCCTCTGTGACGAGGGGACTTGTGAATGAGAAACCTATTCCTCTTTCGCTCTTAAAAAATTATTCTAAGGGTGAAGAAATTCATGGAGAGAAGTCGAGTCTGGGGCCAAGCCCAGAGGCCGCACCTCACCACTCCCTGTGGGACGCCAGGGAAGGGTCAGCGGACACTGAGGTCACTCCTGCCGCCACAGGGTGAGGCCGGGCTACCTGACCGTGTCCTGTGAGACAAGACGGTCGCGTTGGGACGTGGAGAAGGGGCCTGGAGGGCATGTGTAGTGAACTCTTCATTCTGGCAAACACGGGGAAGGGTGCCGAGGTGGCCCGTGTTGTGACAGGCTGTGTCTCTGCAGTCGGGGTGACAGGAAAAATCAGGCGCCGACCTTGGTGGCTGAGGACAGTGTCTCGGTCACCTCGTGGGTGAGGACTGAGACA
>NW_011889512.1:64827-67993 GCF_000151845.1 Pteropus vampyrus | reverse complement strand
GGCCCCAGAGATGTAGTGAACGGTGCCTTAACGGCCGAGCAGAATTTATACCCAGTCAGCACCTCCTTATCCCAAAAGCCCGAATTTACAAACAGGCTAATAATGAATGCCTTTCATCAGCTTTAATTTTCTAATGCAGTGACCCATCCTAACACGGTGTAATAACAGGTCCCAGAGTGACAATTAAAATGAATCACCCTACAGACGACGCTATTAGAAGCATTCACGCCTCATCAGTGACCGAATTGTCTTATGTAACGCATCCCGAGGACATGTTCCCGACTCCAGCTCCGGGTCCCCGAAGCGCAGCCCGATTAAGATTCCGCCCTGCTTGTAGCTTTCACATATTATTTTCTGGGCGACGGTCTAATTTTGCTTTAACGGGGACACCAGTGGCTGATCATGAGCCGACAGCTGTGGACCCTGGACGGACCGCTGCCCGCAGCATCCAGGAGCAAGGCGAGCCGCTGCTCGTCCCTCTGTCTGCGGGAAACGCTCCCGAGTGACTAGGCTCATTTTCCCTCTGTGACGAGGGGACTTGTGAATGAGAAACCTATTCCTCTTTCGCTCTTAAAAAATTATTCTAAGGGTGAAGAAATTCATGGAGAGAAGTCGAGTCTGGGGCCAAGCCCAGAGGCCGCACCTCACCACTCCCTGTGGGACGCCAGGGAAGGGTCAGCGGACACTGAGGTCACTCCTGCCGCCACAGGGTGAGGCCGGGCTACCTGACCGTGTCCTGTGAGACAAGACGGTCGCGTTGGGACGTGGAGAAGGGGCCTGGAGGGCATGTGTAGTGAACTCTTCATTCTGGCAAACACGGGGAAGGGTGCCGAGGTGGCCCGTGTTGTGACAGGCTGTGTCTCTGCAGTCGGGGTGACAGGAAAAATCAGGCGCCGACCTTGGTGGCTGAGGACAGTGTCTCGGTCACCTCGTGGGTGAGGACTGAGACAACAGACGTTCATTCCTCACGGTTCCGGGGGCCGGGGCTTGGGGTCGCGGGCGGCACAGTCCAGCCTGGTCCTCACGTGTCCTAACGTGGCAGAGACGGGGTCCTGGGTCACCCCTGTAAGGGCACCAGTGCGCCTCTAACCCGATCGTCTCCCCTGGCCCCGTCACCGGTCCTCGGGGGCTTAGGGCTGCAGCCTGTGCGTTTGCGGGGCACGAGCACGCAGCCCAGGACACAGCGAGGATGCGCCTTCCTCCGGCAGGAGGAAGGCCCTGCAGTGCGGCCCGCAGCCCCGTGACAGGTTTCAAAGGCGGCCGGCCGGGGACGGGCTTGTGCTGGGGCCCGGATGTCGGGTGGCACCCTCGTGCCTGGGAGGCCGAGCTGCTCCTCTCTTAGGCATGTGTCTCCCTCGGGTGTCCGCGTGCCACAGTCTTGCTGTGGCTGATGTCCCAGTCCGCTAGCGCGCCGAGGCCTCAGCCGCCAAGGCGAGTTTGCGGGGGTGATTTGGGGAGCGGTGGCACCCAGACCATCGGTCGCGTTCCGGCCCAGTTCACACACGCTCCCTCGGTCGGTGGGGCCCGCAGGAAGCGCGGGTGGCGGCCTCCCCGCCCTGGGCCGAGGGAACTAGGCCGAGTCCACCTCCCGAGGGCGGGCCCCAGGCCCCAGGCTTTGTCCCTGGCCTTCGGGCAGAGGCTCCCGTCCCTGGTGGGGGAGAAAGGCAGAGGTGCTCTAACTTTGAAACCTCTCCGTTATTTACCTCCATAAGCTTCGACCTCATCCTGCTAAGTAGATCAAGCACCTGCTCATCGCCTGACGCGGAGCGGCGAGTTCGGACGGGGTCGGCCGGGCAGCGGCGTCGCTGGCAGGAGAAGCTCCCGGGGCGGCCGGCGGCCTCTCCACAGGGCTCCACGCTGGCGTTTGCCCAGCCCAGCTCCCCGACTTCTCACCGGAGGACAAGGCTTGACCTTCTGGAGGGGGCGCATTTCCACGATTTGTTTCCCACGGATTTCCCACACCCCACACGCCTCCGTCTCGCAGCCGGCGCCCCGCCGTGGAGGAAACTCTTCTGCGGGGTGCGGAGGCCCCGAGGAGACGGGCTGGCGGGGAGAAGGAAGAAGCCAGAGGCTTCGCTTCGTTTCCGCGTTCGGGGGCTTCGAGGCTGTGCTTCGGGTGACGGTTTAAAGGCCCCAAGAGCCTGGTCCGGCCCCCAGGAAGGGAACGTGGGGGACCCGAATCTCTACCTGGACCTCAGTTTTCATCTCTGCAGAATGAGGAGGTTGGATGGATTAAGTTATGTCAAAAACCCCTCTTAAGCGCTAACGTTTTATCATTCACGGCTGTCGAGCATGGACCCCGACCCTGGAGCTGGGCGGAAGGTGGAGGCTGGGGGGGAGGAGGGAGTTTGCGCGGGGCGGAGGGCCCGGGGAAGGACAGATGTACACCATGCTCTGCACCTCGGGGCGGCTCGGCAGGGACTTCCGGAGGCTCCCGGACCCCAGAACCTCAGGGCCCAGTGGAGACAATGACAATAACCTTCTGTTAGCAGCTGGCCTTTCCCGGTGACTCCTGTGACAGGCATGAATTCTTCTGATAGTAATTGTACAAGGCCAGATCTAATGCATTTAGCAGACGAGAAGGTTAATTAAATTTTTCGAGTTCCCACCACCGGCACGTAGGTTCCTGTGACTGCAAAGCCGTGTCCAGTGAAGGCACGGGACATCGGCCACCCCGACGGCCAGGCCTCTCTCTACCTGCCCAGCCCTTCCCTGAAGCCTCAGCCCCTTTCAGCTCCCAGGGCGGAGGGTGCATTCATGGTATTGTTAGGACAGGAAAAGCCCCCTGGCTCCGGGCCCCCTCCCCGGACTGTGCTGTGGAGAGGGACATCTCACTGGGGGAGGACAGGCAGCACCTCCCCCCCCACCCCGCAAAGGGCGCATTCAAGGCAATCCTCCTTTGGCCTGCCCTGGCGGGAGGTGGCTTTCTGTGACTTGACATGATGATGATTTATCCTTGGCCTGAGGCAGCTGCTGGCAGCTCCAAGGAGGGCTGCAGTGTCTGGTCTAATGGGTCTGAGTTCCAACCCCAACTGTGACACCCTTGTTGTCTGCACCTTGTGTCCCCACCTGCGATGAGGTGATGCCTGTGTCTCACGTGAGGGGTTAGGAACGCACACAACTTACCTGGGGGGTAGAGGGACTCAGGACTCAGATCACCAAGGTC
>NW_011889512.1:60700-62662 GCF_000151845.1 Pteropus vampyrus | reverse complement strand
AAAAAAGGAAAAGTCACCGGAAAAGGACAGGTGTTCCCAGCCCCCGGATTTTGGCAAATAAGTAACAGCTTTAAACTAAGGCGTCAGGCGCGCGCCGACGGCATCGGGCTGCCCTACGCCAGCGGCCCCGCTGGGTCCTTGTTTTTCGTAAATCAGAGCTCGTATGTCACAGACGGCTTCGCGCTCGAAGGAGAAGTTAAGGCTTCCTTCTTTTTTGCATTCTCCTGAAACGTCTCAGATTTGTCGGCTTCTAAAATTGTTTTCCCATGAGGCATGAGATTTTTTTAAATTCCATTAAAAAAAAAAACCTGTACTTTGTATGTGTATATATACCCATAGACACATATATATTTCTCTGAAGATCCCGTTATATAAATATGACTATAAATTAATGCAAACACATTTTCTAGACAAACATATATTTCCAAAATCGATTGTTTGATGTTTCCTTTTTCCTTGGGAGTCGGTGGGTTCGCTAAACTACACAAGAGCCAGGCATGGAAAGAGGGCTGGGCAGAGTCCGAGTTAACGGGCACGTGACATCGGGAAGGGGAGGCGCGGGAAAGCCGCCACCTAGACCCACGGGAAGAGAGCCAGGAGGAACGGGAAACCTAACGACGGCTGCGGTCAGGTCGGCACTTGGACGGGGAGGCTGTGTGACGACGAGAGGTTTATGTGGAGGTGGCCCCCCCACACTCAGGCATCGTTTGAAGCTTGTCCTCATGGCGCTTGAGGAGGGGTCAGCTCCGGGCGGTGTCAGGGCAGGTGAACGTGTGACAACATGCGCCTCTAACCCCGTCGCCGTCCCCAGGTACCACGTGCTCACCCGCCACCGTCCCCAAGTACCCAGGTGCTCACCTGCCGGTCTCCCCAAGTACCACGTGCTCACCCGCCACCATCCCCAAGTACCACATGCTCACCTGCCACTGTCCCCAAGTACCATGTGCTCACCTGCCACTGTCCCCAAGTACCATGTGCTCACCTGCCGGTCTCCCCAAGTACCCACGTGCCACTGTGCCGGGGTCCCCAGAGGACCCGTGAGCTGTCCTGTCCTGTTTGGTGGATGAGCCACTCACTGGATGCGAATAGTCTAAGTGACTTTCCTGCATTTGTCCAGTTTCCCCCGGGATGACGGCCGTGTGGGAGTCAGAGCCCCGCTTGGCCCCATTCCCGGCGCCCCCTGTGTTGTCGGTTCAAGGCCACAGCTTTCCCGAGAACGGCCGCCGGAACCGGTGCGCATAAGCCATCTGTCAGGGGTAGACGAAGCTTCGCTCCACAGCTGTGTTGAACTTCGCCGGGGCGTCGAAGCCGCTGTCCTAGCCCCCGCCCCTGGGGAAGCCCTGGGCGGTGGACCGTCCGGCGTCGTGACGGGCAAAGCCGGGTCCCGGAGCAGGAGGGCACGACGCTTTCTCCGAAGGGGTAAAAGCGAAGCGTCCATAAGTTTTCCGTACTCGCTGTAGGTTCGCGGTGACTTTTAGTCGCAGAAAAGCTCTTGCTTTTCGTGACAGGGCCTGTGAGCGAGCGGACACTTGTGCTCGCCCTGGCCGCGTGTCTCAGCCACGGCGCCTCGCGGATGCTCAGCGCCTTGGTTTTCATTCCTTCTTATAAACCTGGGCGTCCCGGGGGCTGGGGGCGCGGAGGGACACTGGAAAGCCAGCCTGGAGGGCCTCGCCCTCTGGAGTGTGGTGGGGAGCAAGGTCCTGCCCCCCAGAGAGGGGACACTGCTGTCACAAAGGCCCCGCTGCCCTGACGGGCCACCCACATGGGCGGCTCTGGGTCTGCTGCCTCTAGGGGCAGCGAGGTCCCGCCAGCGGCCTCCGGTCCCAGCATGTGGGGCGTGGCGGGTTCTCTCTCCCTTCCTTCCTTCCTCCCTTCCTTCCTTCCTTCCTTCCTTCCTTCCTCCCTCCCTCCCTCCCTCCCTCCCTCCCTTCCTTCCTTCCTTCCTTCCTTCCTTCCTTCCTT
>NW_011889512.1:49579-60506 GCF_000151845.1 Pteropus vampyrus | reverse complement strand
CAGCCTTGGAGGGCCTCGCCCTCTGGAGTGTGGTGGGGAGCAAGGTCCTGCACTCCAGAGAGGGGACACTGCTGTCACAAAGGCCCCGCTGCCCTGACGGGCCACCCACATGGGCGGCTCTGGGTCTGCTGCCTCCAGGGGCAGCGAGGTCCCGCCAGTGGCCTCCGGTCCCAGCGTGTGGGGCGTGGCGGGTTCTCTCTCCCTTCCTTCCTTCCTCCCTTCCTTCCTTCCTTCCTTCCTTCCTTCCTTCCTTCCTTCCTTCCTTTTTATAACATGGGGAAGACTCTGGGATTTTATGGAGAACTTGAGTGAGGTTTTGGGTATTTTCATCATTTAAATTTGTAATGACTTCTTTTCTCCCAAAATTTCCTAAAGAAGAATGTAAAGAATAAAATCCCAATGGCTCCCGATCCCACGGCGCTGGGACCATGGCTTCTGGCGTTTCCGCCGAGCATCCTTCCCCGGTTTCGCTGTTCGCGGGCCGTTGGAGCGTGTTCAGCACGCTGTGCTCCATACCTGGTGCCACGTCACTTTGTCACTAAAAAGCGATCGCCACTATTTTGCCATGTCCTTAAAATTATTTATTTTAAAGCGTCGTTTTTCACGGCGACCTGGCATCTCGCAGCACGGGCCCACGCCAACTTACTCGACTCGCCTTTCTGACTGAGCGTGAGCTTCGTTTGTGGTCTGAGACCACGAGAAATAACCCCAGCGCTAAGCGACAAAGGGGAGGGGAGGCCTCTCGGACCGCGCGGTTTCGAGCAGACTGAAGTGAGAGACAGGCCCGGAGACGCATAGACATCGGGGAAGACGTTTCTCATGAGGGGAAACAGCGCCAGGGAGACTCAGGACCTCTGCGCCCGGGGCTTTGAGGACGCGCGGGTGCTGGGGGGTGACGGGTGGAAGAGACAGGAAGACGGAGAGGGTCATGGCACCCGAGACACAGCGGGGCCGTCCTCAGATGCTAAGAGTCTCGCTTTTGTATTCCGTTTGAGAGAGGAAATCGTTGGCAACTATTTGAGCAGAGGAAAAATGACCCGACTTCCATTTTGAAAGGCATCGTGGTGGCCGGTCCCCAAGGTGGCTCCCGGGGATCCCCAGCCCCCAACGTTCACGCCATCGTGTTGTGCCCTGCACACTGTGACAGAGTTCGTCTGTCTGAGCAGTCACTGCGAGGATTATGTCATAGACTGTGCCTCCCCTCCCGGTGTCACCCCGTGCAGGGTCGTTCCCTCCGAAGGAAGCGGGCAACCTCCCGAGGGACCCTGGCCTGGAGCCACTGTTATGCCCCAGCTGGATTCCCAGCTCTCAGAGACTGTGGCAGATCATAAACCTAGCGACAGTCATCCAATTTCTTCTGTGTTTCTTTTATGACTTTTTTTTTTTTTTACTGGAAAACCTAAATCTATTGAAAATGTTTGTGCGTGTGTGTATACACAGATAGTTAAAAATTAACAAATTACTACAAATTTGTTTATTTTCTAACTTGTTCATGTTTTGTTCCAAAAACATTTAAATGATAAATTACAATTTTCCAAGTTTGTTTAGATAGCTCTGCCCCTAGCCATTTCATTAATATAAAACCTTGAGCTTTATAAAAACCATGATATCTAAATTATTAGAACAGATCTTTCGTTACCAAGAATAAATGGCAATATAGCTCAATAATCTTACTCATTGTTGAATAACGTATAATGGATGGAAACTGTAAGAATTCACAGCAAAATAAGAATGACGTTTTGACTCATCATTTACTAAGGATAAACTTACCTTCTAATACGAAAGGAAATAAAACTTACCTTCTAATACGAATGAAATAAAAATAGAAGCCATTCAGAGAACCAGGACCCTTCCCCGCCACCAAGTGTGCTTTACAGACTGTGCACATTCGTGTCAAAACCCCCGGCATCAAGCAGACAGCAAGGTTATCTAAAGGAAAACCACAGATTTACACCCCAGCTCAGTCCAATATTTTTATACATCTCCAAGTCCAAAGCATCTGAAAACATATCCAAATCAATATAAGCTTGATTTTTACTCCACCTCGGGTACTTTCTTCAATAAAAACATTCTAATATAATGAAGCTGAGTCAAATTTCACAAATTGAATGGACAAGGTAGTTACAGTAAATGATATATTCGATTTGCCTACGCTACCAAATCAAAGAACATGGGAAAAAGAGGCTGCGCCTGCCGGGGACCAGCAGGGTGATGACGGTGACGAGAGCCGACGCGTCTCGATGACATGATGGTTTGTTCGACGCCCTGCAAAGCGCTGAAGGCGTTCCCTCGTTTTGTCTCCACACGACGAGCCTGTGAGGTGTGGGCTTTTATTATTATTTTAGCGATAACTAACACCCATTTTGGGATGTGAAAACTGAAGCCAAAAGCAGGTAAGTGAACCGCCGATGGCCGCCCAGCAGAACCGGGACCAGCGGGCTTGGACGCAGGCTTCCCGGCTCCGGCACAAAGATCGTGTTACAGTGTTTTACGTGGGAAAATTAAGGCGTTGTCAAAACTCTGTTCAATGCTATACAAACCTTTCAAATGATACAGAACTTTGCGGCAGTAAACACGCAAGGCTCATGTAGTCCTCATGATGAAAACTCTGCCATATACCTTGTAATCGAATATATTCAAACGGCCAGACCGTTGCAAATGTAGACGCCCATAATTGAGTTTCCAGCGCTTTTTAGGTTAAAATTCACAAGATATCTATTAAAAAGTTCATGTCAAATTTTCAAAAAATTTGGAGATGTATTATTCTTCCACATTAGTGTCCCATTGAATGTGTCCCTGAGCTTTGTCGTCGAAGTTCTCAGTTACTTAGAGCAGACGGCGGGTCCGCATGAACACAATCAGGCGGCCGCTCTCGGAAGGCCCCTCAGAGCTGCACAGACATGCAGGAGGCTCCCCGCCCACCCCTGGCTGACCTCGAGACACCGATGAGTCCTCTCTGGTGCTAAGTTTCAACACCTGAAATGCTTCAGAGCCCAGTACATGGTACTAGGCTTAGTCACATCAACGAGACAGTGCATATTCATCACCGGGACTACTTCCTGGCAACTCAGTAGCTAGAGGGGACAGACACTGGTTCGAGGTCGGTTCTTTATTGCGTGAACATAAATGTTTTATCTCCTGAGCCATCGACGTGGAAGGATCACGCTTTCAGCCACTCGTTAACTGGTGGGGAGGAAACTAGGGGGTCTGTCTGAGGAAGACGCCATCTGGGGAGCACAGCTCTGAAGGCTGGTGTTAAAACTGATAAATCTTCATCTAGACATCAGAGAATTACTCAGCTCTTAAGTGAGCTGTCAAGCCATGAAAACACGTGAAGGGATTGTAAATGCCCGCGACTGAATGAAAGAAGCTGATCCGCAAAGGCTCCGTACTGTGTGACCCCAGCTCTAGGTCGTCCCGAGGGCCGGTGGGGTGCCATGGGGTGAGCGGGCAGCGCTCAGAGGGTGTTTAGGACGGTGACTGCGGGACACGGAACCGTGGGAACCCAAACGTGGCCGAGAGTAGTTACTGCGTTTCCATCATTTTAACACATTCCCTCAGGGTTAAAATGTTTATTTTCAAAAAGCAAACATTTTCTAGAGAAAAATGTGAAGCTTCGGCGTCACCTCCCTGAACCCGTAAATCCCCACACGTGTTCAGCCTCTTTGCCCTCCCCCCGAAGGCCTCCTTGACTTACGGTGAGTTTGGCAGTGACCTGTGCCCTTTTCATCACGGGGCTCTGGGATGTCACCTCGCATCCCGCACTGCCCGTCGGGGGGAGTGAGGGAGCCACACGGCCTCCGATAGCTTTAACGACCTTGTGCACCTGAGCTGGTTTCCTTGCGATCTACTAAATCCTCACACTTAAAGAATGGCTTTTCTTTCTCGAAGCCCCCTCTTTTCTCTCCCTGTCTTGTTACGACGCTATGCCTCAGAGAAACTAGAGATTTGAATTTCTTCTCATGCAATTTAGAAAAACGCCAAACCGGTGATAGAAACAAGTCGTTAAAATCCTCATATTATCTGGAGCGGTTTGCGCAAATCCCTTAAAATAGGAGATTGAAGAAAAAACCCAGCTGTTTTTATGAACACATTTCCTTTCTAAAAGCTATAAAACACTTTGGAAAGAAGCTGTTAAGGGAACATATTTTGGAAGGAATCAAAGTGACCTACAGTACTTACTAAATGATTTGTATTTCCTTCTGAATGTTTCTTTTCCGTATGAGGTGGTTAGCAGGTGCACACACACATATAGGACACCCTGCTCGCTTTAAGCTGGTCTTCTCAGTGGCTTTCCTGCTAGGAAAACAGAAGCTGACATAAAATATATTTTAATAAAGAAAAAACTAACACGTATCCCCGATTACCAAATAAACTTTACCCCCACAGTGTTTCAAACCCACTTTTCTGATGAAATAGTACAGAGCACACAGAAACAAAATGTTGGAGAATGAGGGAAAATGTAAAGAAAGTCATACGTAGCAGAAGGCTGACTGCCGGGCCCCGTGGCGTCACAGGAGACCCTGGGGAACCAACGGGCAGGTGCAAAACAACAAAAAAAAACTCACGGGAGACTAAGGTGCTCGGGTGGTGATTCATTCGAGAGACGATATCGGTTTACAAAGATGTTAGAGTTTTCAGGGACGAAGACAGAGCTTTGCGTTCTGACTTGACCTTCTCCACGTTTGATGATGTGGACCTCGTTGCTTACATGCTCCGCGTCCCGCCTGCTCAACAGTGACGTGGCTGGGATCGGGCGTGTTCTAACGCAGTGCGTTCGTGTGATTAAGTACAGAGGAAGCACAGACACTCAATCTACGTGACGTTATTTTCCTGAGGGCACAAGAAAGTGAACTGTTTGTTTCCTTCCAGAGAATTTCCTTGCAGATACTTAAAATTAAGTGCTCGTGCTTGAAATTTTGAGGTTCGATGATCTGAAAAATTCACTTATGTGATAAACAGCATTCTCCAGAGCTTTTGAATGAATGACATGTGAAGATGCATAACTGAGTTCTTGTAAACTTGTTCCGTGTACAATACAAATTGTGAACTGTGTGTGTGTCAATAAGCGTGATATTTCACTCAGACTTATTTATACTAATTTTATGAGCATCATGCTTTTAAAATACTCTCACATGTACATGACGCTTTCCCAATGCACCCTTATCAAAAATTAGACAAGATAAAAGTAATTATAAACAATGAGAGCATGTATATGTACATATATACAAGTACATGCATGCATATATATACCACACACAGACACACACACATTAACTGTGCTTAACAAAACCTTATCCAATAACTTGCAATGCAAATTTATAACATTTTCCCACAAAATATTTTACATATTTCCAAAATTATGTCAAATATTATATTCTAGTAAATGTGGATGATGAAATAAAATTTTTACATTGCTGAGTTAATTTTTTAACTGCTTTGAGCAGATCTTAATAAAACGGAAAATGCAGTACGTTTGTTTTGCCCATATGAGGATGCGTGTGTCCCAAAGTGCGATTCTTCTCTGTCCCCTAATAAACCCATTTTGCTGGAGAAATGGCTGGCTGTCCGAGGTCACCAGTGCTGAGCTGCACCCCTGCCATGTGGCCTTGTGTTCGTCATCGCCTGGGTGACAGGTAGTGCCCCACGGCGTTCCGTCAGGGAAGTCACAGTATGCTCCAAAATTCATCCCCAGGGAAACCGAGGCACAAAGAGGCTGTGTGACTGGCCCAGACGGGCGAGCAGAGCCAGGGTCTGGCTCAGAGCCCCCTTTCTCCCCTGGCGGCTGGAACAGGGCTGAGCTCTGCTCAGCTCTTCCTGGTCTGCGAATCACTCTTAGCTGTCCACGCTCTCCGCCGACGGCCCCAGCAGGCCCTTGGGGAAGGCAGGTGAGTGTCATTCTCTGTCTTTACCTACGAGAAACCCAGGCTCGGGGCGTGTGTGGCTCCGTCCCCTGTCTCATGTATACAGGAGGGTGGAGTCAGGCCCAAAGCTCGTTCTCTGGGCTCAAAATCCCAAACCAGAACACTTCCTGGCCATGGGAAAATCATTAGATATTGCTCACTTTCTGTCTCTTTCTCTCCATGGGCAGTGGCCAGGGCCTGAGTCCTTCAATGGCTCAGATGAGGACGGACAGTGTCCTCGGGTGTCCAGAGAAGCTGGCCCGGAAGCAAGGCCATGACCAGTGTCACTAGGTGGAGCCCGCTCCCCACACGCGGGACAATGCTCCTGCATGACGCAGCTCCGGGGCGTGCAGGGAATGGCTGAACCACAGCATTAGGGCTCAATCTGTAGGATTAGGAGATGATGCCCATTTTATCTTCCTCTTTACTAGGACTTTGCTAAAGTCCCACGCTGGAAGGTCTAGTGTAGAGAGAGCAGAGCTATGAAATTTGGAACCTGTTAGTTGTCCATCTCAAATTGTTCCTGCTCATCCGTTTGACCGTGTCTCTTTTTATTAGCACGCTGGTAATGTTTGAGACTTAATGGTAATTGTTCTATTAGCCAAAGAAAATGCGAAGCCATTAACATGTTTCCTCAAAGATTTTATAAATGCGGCTGCCGGGACTTGTGCTTATGATAATTACATGAATAGAAATCTAATTTCGAGCAAAAACAGCACAGATAATTATCCAGGTTCCTTCTCAAAAGCTCAACACTTCATAAACACACATCTAAACATGTATCACTCCTTCTGATTCACTTTGAGATTTTAACAAATACATAATTTTAAAAATTTCGTGTGTCTATTAAATCACGATGTTGGGTTCTTGATGTCTTTAAAATTAAAAAAAAAAATGTCATGCGTGTGCAACCTGCATTCACAATTTACACAGAGTGGAAAAAGATGAATAAAGACTGATCACCGAGTCCATCAATTTCCGGATACACAGTCCCGTAGTTACACAAGCACCTTCTGCACATTTACGGCGTAAACGCGAACACCTCAGCTTCAGCTTCAGTTTTATGTCTGTATTTAGAAGAGCGTTGGCTTTTTAAAACCCAGATTCGATCCATGTGAACAAGCCAAGCCCTTTATGCTCAGTGGCTGCCATCTGGGACCCTGGACGGGATCCCCCGTTCTAGTCCTCGTGATCGACTTCTGCCACTGTCCCCTGCTTCCTTCCCCCACTGCGCCTGACCAAGTGGAAACTGAGTTCCCAGAACATGGTTAAAACGCATGGAACTTCACAGCGCCACGCGTCGGAGACCCTGGGATGGAAGGTGGAATGACACAAGGCACCTGAACGGTGTTACAGACCCACGGCCCGAGCTCTCCGAAGCGGGCAGGGGCAGTGCCTGTCTGAGGTACCTGGGCCGTGTCTGCAGGTGGATGGTCGCTTCGCGGGGACTATGCGTTCACAATGCCGATGCCGCCGTCGCTGTAAACCACCAGAGCTGGGTGGGCATCTGAGTAACCGGGTGGTGCAGGCTGGGAACCGGGGTCCCGGGGCTAGAATAATCCACCTGTTAATGGATTGAAGTAGAGCTCATGTTTAGCTTACTATAGACACAGATGGTTACGTAGAGAACTATTTATAGATATCTGTATGTACATGGACTAGCGTGCCAGCGTTCCTAGGAGAAACGGCTGATTTTAAGGCTAGGGCAGGAAATGCACAAGGGAATCCTGGGGAACCCCAAAGTAAGGAAGTATAAAACAAAAATAGAACCAAACACGCGAACAATAATGGAGGCGCGATGAATGAACATGGTAGCTGACTAAGGAAGCTCCCCGTGGCCACAGCCGGAGTCCCGTGAGCTACCAGGCAAAAGTAATATTGGATTATAAGGGAAAGAACAAAGCCAACATCCAGGAGACTGAGCTGGCGTAAGTGAATTACTGAGCGGATGAATGAATGAGTGGAGGGTGGAGACGATTCGTCTCTGCGGGGGAAATTCCCGGTGACTGAGACGGGGAGCGCGACCCGCCCGCCGGCGACTTCCTTCTGAAGAGCGCAGTGTGGGAAAGGGGTGAGCTCGCGGACGCCACCCCGCCGGGTGCTCCTGATAGCCACCCGTGCGAGCCCACGGGGACGGCACGTGCCCTCGGTGGGATGCGATAAAATGGCACTTGACCTTTGTCGTCCTGCACCCCAGACCCGCGGGCCCGGGTCAGAGGGATCTCAGGTGGGAGACGCCCTGCAGGACGCCTGCCTACGTCTCCCCCAAACTCTGAAGGCCGCCAGCGCCAGGAAAGCCCGAGAAGCCATCGCAGCCCAGAGGAGCCCAAAGACACCCGAGACCAGACGGAACGTGGTTCCCTACGCGGGGATCTGGAACCGAAGTAAGACTTTGGGGAAACTCTAAAGAATTCTAAATAAAATTCTGACTTTAGTTGACAATAACGTGTCCGTGCTGGGCCGGTAACTGCGAAGACCGCACTACGCTAGCGCAGGACGGTAGCGATGGGGACAGTCGCGTGTGTGGCTTCTCGGAGCTTCGTGTCACCTCCGCTGTTTCTCTGCAGCTCGAGCTCGGAGCTAGTTTGCGGTGAACATTTGCTGCCCACAGGAAACTGGACAGTTTTGAACATTTTCCAGAGTTTCCTGGAGCCTGACGTCACCACATTTTTGCGTGTTCAGAGGCTTGACGTCCATCTCTTACAAACATAGGGACGCCCAGGGACCACGGGCCGGTCGCTGAGGGTCACGCGGTATGTGGGGGGCGTCGCTGTCTCAGACCCTCGAACACCTGACTTCGGTTCCCACTGAGGGAGGGAATAGGGCTCCATGCGGGAGGAAGGCCTCACGGTGGCGCTCACAGAAGACTTCGCGGTTCCACAGACCGAGGGGGACACCTGGAGTGGGGAGATGTGGGGCGGGGGAAACAGAAATAATCATTCTTAGGACAACAATTTTGGGCATAGAAGGAGGATTTTAGAACTGAGCCCAGGAAAGGTTGATTTTAGGAAGAAAAGCTGAGCGTTAGTGGACTCAGTGGGCAGAGGGCCTGGGCTTCCGAGGGCCTGGAGGCGTGCGGGTCACACCCCTGACTGCGGGGTGGGTCAACCCACCAGCTCGTGGCACCCGGGCTGCGCCTGGAGGGGCCGCAGGGGGCCAAGCGCTTAGCTGACTCCGGCTCTCAAACACCCCTCCTCCCAATTGCCTGTTTAAATCCCAGCCTCCTTTGCTTAATGTCATTACCCAAGACCACGCTCAAGCCTTCCACGCTGCAGTCACCCGCTGTCCCCAGAAGGAGCAGGGCCAGCTTGCCGGGCGAACCACCTCGAGGCCCTGCTCCTCGAAGCCACGCCGCGGCCCGCCCAGAGCTCGGGACCTGCTTCCCGCTCTCTGCGGCCACCTGGGAACCGGGACTTGGTTTTAATTTTGCTTTTCTCCCCTGTGCACCCCCATCTTCCGTACCGGGCTGATGACTGGGGTTCCAGACCAGCATCCGCCGTTTCTGCGCCACGGAGCAGCGGTCACGTCTGCCCCCGACTGGACGCCCCGCCTAAGTCCCGTTCTCGAGCCCGAGACGGCGATTCTTCAGGTGTCACGTGCTCACGGATGTCTTATTACTGACGTCGCAGGCATGTTTCTGAGGCATCGTTCTGGAACTTTCTCATAGAGACGAGAGAGTTTCCAAATTTGATGGTCTCTAGCAAGGATGAGTAACCGTCTTCTGACAGCCCCCCAAGTCACCCCCGCAGGGGAGAGCTGTGTTCCTGGGGGGCCGCGCTCTGGGGCCCCCGTGTTCCTGGGGGGCCGCGCTCTGGGGCCCCCGCGAGAAGCGGCCTGATGTGGGGATCACGTTCGGAATGTCAGCGCCTGTCCTGCGACGCTGGGGCAGACGGGGCCAGCGCCGCCCCGTCCCTCAGCCTGTCACCCGTCTGGTGGCCCGTGTCTTCTAAGGGGAGACACACGGTCCCCTCGTGCAGACTCACCTCCGGTCGCTGCTAAAATCCTGCTGCTCCCTCGCGGCGGACCCCGGAGCACTCGAAAGGGACTTGCCACATGTGACTAATCTGCATTTTGTCACGGCACCCAATAATGTCACATCTTTTCTGAAGTGCCACATGATTGTTCTCATATTGCGTGATAATTAACGTGGGCTGCTACTTTGCTAAATTCATTGGAATTCAAGGTTGCCTCAGGCTACGACTGCCCCCAACTGACTCGAGTGGCTTCTCCGCGTCCCCTGATCGGTCCTCACGTACATAGTGGGACCCAAGGGCTGCTATGTCCTATGTGAGGCCAGCGGGTCCCTTCGCAGCACCTGAGCTGGGGACATGAGAGGCAGGGCTACATCAGGCGCAGTCGAGTGAGTTTCACTGCACGTGTGTCTCGAGAGACATATGTACGTAGTAAACATTCTACTGAATGAAGACCCCAAGGGTCGTCCAATGCAGTGGTCCTGCCGCGTCCCCAGGACCCCCCAGAACGTGGACACTGGCTTTGTGAAGTCAGAGACCGCCGTGGAATTGCGAGGTCACCATCTCTGAGGCCACAGGAGATGAGCTGACCATCGGCTTCTTCCATCTGGCCCTTATCCTTCTAGGCCAGGCCTGCGGGATCCCGGAGGTGTTGTGAGGCCTGATATCGGAATCCTTACTGAACCCTCAGCCCTGCCCCCACCCCGGTCTTGACCTGTGGTTCCCACCCACGGTGGCAGGGTCGGATTTTCACACGCTGGCTGGGAAGTCTGATGAGCAGTTCTCTGTAGGGTCCTGAATGAACGGGAAATGCACCGAGGTTTACAGAATGCCGGCAAAGCAGAGTGTAGATTATTTTTTCTAAACATGGCCTCCACGAGAAGAAGAAGAACAGTCTTTTGCACCAGCAGAGCAGGAGCTCGGCCTGTTACCACCTGCTCTTTACACACCTGAAGCATGAAGCGTCGGTGACGGGACGGAGCCTCATTCCTCATGAGTCGCAAAACTGCCACTTTGGGACAAAGAAGTGAAAATACCAGCTCATAAGTCCAA
>NW_011889512.1:43578-45334 GCF_000151845.1 Pteropus vampyrus | reverse complement strand
AGTCTTCGTGTCAAAGTCCTTGTAACGCTTTGTCACGCAGAAGCAACCCATGCATCTCCGAGCCGAAGGAGATTTGTCGCGAGTTAGACGCAGAAGGTCGCGACGGAATGCTAATGCTCGTGAGCTGCCCCCCAACGTCACTCTGCACGGTCATCATCACCCACGCGACAGAGGAGATAGCTGCAGCCACCACAGGGACAGGGTCGGCGACCCAACCGGCCTCGCTCTGTGTAGGGACCAGGAAGAGCCGGATCCTGCAATGAAGTCTGTCTCGCTCGAAACCCGATGTTCTTTCTGCCGCATCTTCTGAACGTGCACCCGGCAAGTCCCCTGGGCTTCCCCCGAGACCGCGCCCGTGGCCTGTTAAGTCTCCAGACCCGAGTCGGAGCGGAAACGGACCGACACGGCTCACGCCGAAACGCGCTGCTCACACGGAGAGTTTCCGTCTTCCGTGGTCCTCCAGCGTCCGTTCGCATTCGAGCCCCGCGGCCTAGTTCCTCCAGCTCCGAAAAGAGCAGCAACAACAGCGCCTGTGGCCATCTCATCCTCATCCCTTTATCCTCCAGTCGTGCAAACCCCAAGCTCCTCGTCCCCCCGGCCGTCCCCGAGGGTGTCAGAAGCACAGTGCAGAGACAGCGAAGTCTCATTCGCCGCCTGCTTCGCCCGAATCTGTTTCTCGTGGCTTCGCGATAGTTATATTTTCTATAAAGTTCATCTCCACGTAGACATTGCAGTGAATTTCACAACGAATACAATCGCCCCCACGTGGAGCCGGTGTCGGTCTTGTCCGCCTCACTCTGAGAAAGTGTCACCTTAGCAGGTAAACGGTTATTGGGGGGGAGAGTTCAGTTTGACCAGGGATTTTGGAGTTAATGACTGTTGGAGGCGAGAATTATACTGAGTATGCTTAATTAACAGTTGTGTTTGATCAGGGATTTAGACGTTAGCACCTGTGGGAAGGTGAGAATTGAATTCAGAGTGGCGTTTGCTAGAAGATGGGTCAGGAAGCCCTGGGGCTTTGTGCTTCTGTTTCTGGGGGGAAAAAAATACAGACTCACACATTGGAAAACGTATTCTTGCATAGAGGGCCTGCAGAACCTGAGCAGATACTAGATGTTCAATTTTTGTCTGAAACCTAACATCATTCACCTGCACCTGAGGCAGCTTCATCCTCCGGAAGGGCGTTACTCCTAGGTGGATAGCCCTGGATGTGTCTGGCTGTCACGTTTTGTTATGTAAACTTGGGCATGGCTCTCTGAAGCTCCATCTCCCCAAGGGTGAACTGGGAGCTGTAATATCGCCCCGGGAAAACTGATGGAAAGCGTCAGTCTAATAAACACATACTGCATCTAACCCAGCATCTAATGCACGGGAAACGCACATGCTAGTTCATTGCTCTCTTCTAAGGTCTGGCTCCGTCTACTCAGGTGAACTGAGTCCCTCATCATTTCCTAAATATTCGCCTCGCTAACGGGGCCGCGCGCTTCACCTGTGATGTTGTTTCCACGGGATGACTTCCCTTTCCTTTTTCATTTGTTCAGTCACCTTCTTCTTTGGGACACATTTCAAATAAAAGGGAATTCATCGTTTAGCTCACATGGAAATGTGATTGGACACTCCGCGTTTTCATTTGCTAAATCTGGCGAGCCCACTCTCGGTGGTCCTGTAGGTTTCTGCTTTAGAATTTCGGGTGGCGTGCTCTCTGGGGGTGGGGGCGGGTACAGGACGTGAGGAGGTGCTGGCCCCGGTAGGACCC
>NW_011889512.1:39676-41953 GCF_000151845.1 Pteropus vampyrus | reverse complement strand
TTTCTAACCCCTTTTACTTTCCCAGCAGCTATGATTTCTAAGTCCCACTGCGCTTGGAGAACAGGCTCGAATAGTCAGACCTGATCTGAAACCGTCAGCAGCTTCTTGTGCTCATTCTCATTATGAAAAAGAGAGCAGGAAATTACTCTCAAAGGTAAACACACACAAATAACCACAGTTCACTCCACGGAATGTTCTCTTGCTCAGGATTCAGAGACAAAGACAATATAAATCTGAAAAGGGAAACGATGCTCCAGTTCACTTAATATTAACATGGCGTTGCTATTGAATTAAGAAATGAATATTAAAAACATAAAAGAGTCAAACGACACAGTATTTAACTTTTGGAATGTGGTCAGTTGAGAACTATCTACTGAAGAATATCCACAAACTCATCAGACAATATGTTCCTTTCTTTTATTTTAGGGCGAAGATTAATCAAATGAAATGTGACTTTGGCATTTAATGATTTCCACTTGCCATGGTTCGCGAATGCCGGTAAGTTATTTAATCATTAATATCGATAAATATAGTCATCTTTTAAAATACAGAGAAAAATGTACAGCTTCACAGACCCAATAAATTATGATTCCTTAAAACGCATGTCTTTCTTTTTACTTCTTTTCAGGGAAATGAGTTGTATAACTGTTTGTGAACAGTTTTGAGATCGAACTCAGGGTGATTGAAACAGATGGAATGGCAGTGTTTATATATTACAGCCCTCATCGACTTCAAAGATACGATTTATAGGAAATAATGGGGTCTGTACGACTCCATGGAAAACCAAGTCAAGAGGAAGCACATAGCACAGAAGAAGGAGGGGGCCGGGTAGCAGGCAGGCAGCAGCCGTGGCACCTGTCCAGGTGCCGACACCCAGGGAGAGAGACAGAGAGCAGCTGCTGGGGCATATTCTGCGCTGGACTGTGGTACAGGCGTTGTTTTTGCCAACACGGGAACAAAGAGCATGGTTCTTGGGGAGAAGTTCTATCTCTGCTCTCTGGGAGACAGAGAACCAAGCACGAGGCTGGATCTGTGTGACGTGGTGCGTACGGAGCCCCCAGCCCAGTGGGACCCTCGGGAGGAAGGAAGCGTGGGACGCAAAGCCGAGGGGAGGGAACCGAGCGAGGTCCAGGGCCGGGCGGCTCAGAGGACGCACGTCTTCGCGTGGACGCATGGAGACCCAGCATGAACACGCTGAGCGTTCAGCGGTTCCGTTCTCTCCCTCCACATCGGGGACAGAAGTCACCTTCCCGTCGGTAAGAAAGTCCACGGGCATTAAGTCCCCTCAGGCAGGGAGCTGTTCCGGTTTACATCACACCCACGGTGCCCGGTACAGAGCCCTGCACACAGTAGGTACTCGATGAATGTTTGTTGTCTTGAGTAGATGATGCCCTGGAAATGGGCTATTACAACTGGGGTGACAAGTTTCTCCTCCATGTGTCCTTCAGCGCTAACCCCGAGGGGCCAGTGAAATGACGATAAAACGCGGATGTTGCTGGAGGAGTCCCCTGCCCGCTGGCGATCTGGTTAAACTGGCCTTAAACCTCAACGCAATGGACTGTTGACGAAACACTGACTTATCATTTCTGCAAGTTCCTATGCTTTTCAACTGAGAAACAGAAGCCAAAGGAGAAGCCTAGCCCATTTGCAGATTTTCAGAATGCACGTGCACACGCACACAGCACGCACACACATGCATACACACATAACATGCACACACAGCACGTACACACATGCATACACACGTAACATGCACACACAGCACTCACACATGCATGCATACACTCATGCATACATGCATACGCATGTACAGTCACCCGAGTATCCACGTAGTGAGAACATTTGTCAATATGTTTGGGACCGGGCATGGTGGTGGGCTTGTTGGCACGTGTCACCAAGTTTCTCCACGCTTTAAGCACTCGTGGGTCGCTTTACTGCTAATAGAAGCAGCTCCCTTTCCTCGTGGATGGGCCAGCTTTCGCCTCCTGGAACTCGTCTTTCCTGCCGTTACACTGGGGTGCTGCCTTCTGTGACAGCCCCGCCACGAACTGCTAGGGTGCGAGGGGGTGCCCACCGTGTCCAGGAATCCGTGTCCAGGACTTTGCTGTCCCTGTGCCTGGTGGATGCAGGGTGTTCATAGGACCCCTCGATCTCTGTCTCATCAAAAGGCTGACACGGGGGCCAGACGTGTCTGTTATCAGCACATGAGAAGCTGCAGCTCCTGAGTAGTCGCCGCCGGCCAGAGTAGCAGCGGGCGTCTCAGAGAAGAACTTTAGA
>NW_011889512.1:32604-38624 GCF_000151845.1 Pteropus vampyrus | reverse complement strand
CACGAGAGAGGAACAGAGCCTGCCTCGAGGGGACGGGGGACGGGGCAGAGCTGGGCGAGGTATTCTGGACTCTCTGATGAGCGCTCTGGGTGACCTCCCAGCCGGGCGTTGTTAGCCGTGTGTGGCACGAGGGTACCATGCATAGTGCACAGGGGAAGTAGGCTCTGAAATTTTAACGGTGTTTTCCAGTTATTTTCAAACTTTTCTTATTGTAAGAGTCACATAGAGGATCTTGTTACAAGCGCATCCTTCCTGGTTTTAACCTAAGAGTTAGTCCTCGTGGGGAGACCCCCGAGGGTCCTGTTTCAGCAAGCGCCTTGTAGTTCTATCGATCGGGCGAGGCTGGGAGACCGCAGAGCGCAGCCTTGACGTGGGGCCTGGTCGGGTAAGAAAGCGCAGGTGGACGGTGTCTCAGAAGCTCTGCAGGGTCCGGAAGCGTCTGGGGGGAGCTGACGGACTCCGTGGCTTAGCTGCACCCCAGAGATCCACCCTGAATTTGTCAGGGGCGGGCGCGGGGAGGCTGGGCGGCGTCTTCAGCTTTGAGGAGCAGGCGTCCCAGGAGACCCCGGCCCGCAGCCCAGGCCGGGAGCCGGGGATGCGAGAGCTGAGCACGGGGACGGATAACAAAATGAGTGGAAAAGCCGCATTTTAAGCTACAGCGTGTTTACCGTGACGGCAGCTTCCGGGCTTAAGAGTCTGTCCTCGCAATAAACTATGTCCTTTCTCAGGGCTCCTGTCCTGTGCTCTTTCCCCCTGGGTCCCCACACTTAGCCAGGGGTTGGCATATGGTAATCCCACAGTGAGTTGAGTGAGTGACGGTCCTAATTGGCTTACCTCATTAATAACTTGTGACAATGTGTTGATTAATGCATTCTCTTGTTCTGAGTAACATATTTGCATTTCTGCGGGACCATCTGCAGACAATGACTTAACCCAAAGAAACGCCTGCCCGCTGGGGAAGGCAAGGGGGAGACGCTGGTTCCCAAGCTTTCTGTTTCCTCCAGATCGTATTGTGTAGGTGGCCGATTTCCATCCCGGGCAGTCCAGTGTCCCGGTGCATTTCAGTTTTAAAACGTGCATTAGACATCGACTTCTCAGCTGGAAAATACAGGCACGCCTTTTGGAAAAATTATTTAGAAAGAGATAAAACATAGATAGTATTTACTTTGTTTTGTTTATATTTGAGGTTTTACCTAATCTAAAAGTGTTAGATTAGGTAAAACCTCAAATATAAACAAAACAAAGTAAAACAGAGAGGCATTTTCCTCTTAGGCACAGAAGACGATTGTGAAAATGATAAAATTATAAAAACGAATCTAATCCCAAGCGTGTTTTCTCTTCTGGGCGTAGAGCCGCCTTGCAGGGCGAGCGTGGCGCTTGGCCCGCGGTGTGCTTGGCGAATGACGCGCGTGTCCCTCACGCTCGCCACCTTTCACGAGAGGAGGAAGGAGTGTCCTTCCCTCCGTCCGCTCGGCCCGTGTGTCATCCTGCTGCCTCCTTTGCCCTTCGGTTTTCTCGGTGACAATTAGAACAGAGCCCAGGGAGAGGGGGGCTTCTTCCTACTGCGGTTTGTTCAGCTTTGCCTGCTTTACGATGGGCGGCCGCCCCCTCACCCCAGTGCTCGGGGACACGCATTTCCGGGGGTCTGGCAGGGGACAGAACCCCGTCTCGCTGCTCTGCCCTTCCCCCATTCCCACCCGGCTTGTCCGAAGCCGGACACGACCAGCGAGGGCGATGTCTGCTACTCGGATCCACCACGTGTTCACCGAGGTGCGGACCACACACCTCTGGTTATCGGCCGGTGATTTTGTCCCTCAGGTGACATTTAACAATATCTGGAGGCTTTTTTCTGTTGTCACACTTGGGGTGAGAGGTGCTACTGGCATCTAGTGGTGGAGGTGGGAGATACCGAAAGACATCAAGGTGCTCTGGACAGGCCCCGGAACAGGGACGCTCCGGCCCCCGGTCCCAGCCGTGCAGGTGGGGACCTGACTGTCACTGCCCCTCACATCCATCGCCACGCATCCCGAGGTCACAGCCCTCGACGAGAAACGCGCTCAGCCCCACACGTCTGTGTCAGGCCCCGTGAATCCCTCGAGGACAGAGGCTGTACCCGCACTCTGTGCCACCTCTCGCCTCCCCAGGGGAAGTTTGGTGGTCTCTGGAGACGGTTATCAGTTGTCACCTGGTGGGTGGGGACCAGGGATGCTGCTGACGTGGGGCAGGGCGGCCCCTGCCACGCGGGGTGACCCAGTCCCAAACATCCACAGCGTCCGGGTGGAGGAGGGAACCGGTGCTCGGCCCGCAGCCGGGAGAGGCCGCCCTGCCCTCAGCCACGCTGACGTCCCCTCGTCCCGGCCATCATCACAGCCTCGCGCCATCCGTCCCGGCCCCTGGTGACTTTCAGGGGAAAAGCAATAACCTCCACTGGATGTCATCAGACTGCTTCGTGGCAGGCTCCTGCCGCCGGGGCATGGGCACCTGTCTTTCCTGGCTGCTGCCAGGCCAGCTGGGGAACCTCGGCTCCCTAGAGCAGCTGGGCCTGGGGACCCGGCCACCCCGGCGCCAGCAGCCAGCAGGGCTGGGCCCAGCGGGCTCGGAGCGGTGGCTTGGGGCCTGCTGGGAGCAAGTCGGCTCCCCAGGAAGTCCGCTCCTCAGCTCGCTCTGGGACCCCCCCCCCAACCGCCTTCTGGGCGCTTCCTTCAGAGGGCCCCGAGGGCCACGTTGAGCGGAAGTGACATAAAGGCAGCAAATAGTGACAAACGACCCACGTCTGTCGTCCTGGCAGGCGGCAGGCGCGCCTCTCAGAGCCACCTGATTTGGGGTGGTGCTGCGAAGCGCAGAGGCCAGCCCTGCTCCCCCTCTCGGGCGGGGCTTGGCCATGGTGACCCCCTGGTGGGCTTCAGGGAGGTGGTGTCTCACCTCCTGGGAGAGACACCCTGCTCCTTTGGTGGCCGACAATGCTGTAAACAGCAGTGACAGCCGAGGCACGTGAGGGGGTTCCAGGCGTTACCCAGACGTGCGATGTCAGCGCCCGCTGTCGTGTGTGGACGGGGGTCGGAACTTGTCCTCTCCGCTGTCGGAACATGGGGAGCGAGGCCGGACGCCCCGCCGAGGCGTGAGGCAGCGTCCACGAATCCCGCCGGGAAATCAGCCTTCCCGCGGGCCCCAGGCCTTCACCTGGGTTCATACGTGCCACACTCTGAGCGGTGGCTTCTGTGGTCAGCTGGGCGAGAACCAGCTGGCACAGGGGACGGTCCACAAGACAGAACTTCTGGAGGAGCAGGGCATTCTTTCCAGGAGAATTTAGGGTGGCTACTCTGCTGCTTTGGCTCTGGCTTTCGAGGTGAGAATAACGTATCATTAGCCCAAGAAACCAAAAGAGCGCGTTATTTTACGTAAATGCTACTTTTTAAAGCCTCGAAGATAGTTTCGTGAAGAAGGCCAAGAATTCCCGTGTGTCTGCTCTGAAGCGCCCTGCTCCTAACTCGGTAAATCTAAACGTATGGGGGGCAGGAAGGTGACGAACCACGTCAGGCCCTCAGATCGCTCCCCGCTTTCTGGGCCCCTCTCGTCCCTCTCCCCACTGGGCAGAGAACGCGAACTTCACAGCTGCCCCGAGCCCCCATTCCGGCAGGCTTTGCTCTTCATTCCCCAGAGTACGGCGGAAGAGGCCGCCGGTCGGTGGGCACTGAGTGCAGACACCGTGGCTGAGCGGGAGGGGTCTAAGAAGTCGCGATGAGGGACTGGAGATTGTGCTGAGAAATTATGGCGACTCAATAGAGAAGAAAATCGGGCCCAGAACTTAGAAATGCAGTGTTGCCATGTGCTTGAATTGATCGTATTTTCCTCGGTGCATTTGAAGGCTGTGAGCTAAACGGTAGAATTTCAATACGTTTTACATCGAATGAATTCAGTTCAGGTGCTTTTGCATTCTTGAAGAAATCCGGCAGCACGCAAATACGATTTTTCTGTGGAAAATTAATTTGAGAACGGAATTATGAGTGGTCAGTAATTCCAGCGAGCGTGTCTTGACTGATAAATGCTACTGTAATGGATCATTGTGGCTACAAAAATGTTCCTCTCCACACCTCTGGAATGAGATGACACAATGACATCAACGAACAATAAACATGCCCGGGACCTCTTTTGTATCGGCTCAGTACTGAATTCCTGATTTTGAGAGATTTCTTTGATTTTCTAACACAAATATTCCATACATTAAGTAGATATTTGAGGAAAGAAAAATTTAGAATCCAGAAGAAGACATAGAATGATATATTTTGATTAACTGTAAAAGGATTCCATATACTTCTTCTAAGTTGCCTGGTTTACAAGGGAATTTGTCAATCTATCTTCCATGAAGTATGTCCTAATTCTAAGCATTAAAATAGTGATAGTTAAACCTAAAATTAGAACTACAAATACATTGAGCGGGCATAAAGGAATCATGGAGTCCACATGGGACAGCACCACAATCGGATCGGGGGTAGAAATCCGCCTGTGTCACCCGCTCCGGAGCTAGAGCGACAGCAGGACAGCCCAAGCTCAGGGGAGGTGCTTAGGGACCAAACTCAGCTCCCACGGCTACAGTTGGGCTGCGTCAGTCAGCACTCGATCAGGCTGACACACACGAGCGACCTTGAAATAGCAGGACACTCCGAGCACCTGCGAAGGAGCAAGTCCGTGAACTTGACTCCATCGCCGGAAGAGAAAGCGGCGTGGACAGTCGGAGGAGACAGAGGGTGCAGGGTCTGTGCGCCTGGGGTCCTAGGTGAGGTCTTTGCACACAGTCAGCTGTGAATTAGGAGACGGGTCTGGGAGGGGCTGGGCAGCCACTGGGCCCTGTGTCGCTGCGTGAACACGGTTATGGACCATTCGCTTCCCACATCCGCCCTGTGTCGCACGGGACGGCAAGGTCAGTATGTCGTCCACATTAACTGTGGCAGTAATGACGACGCGGCGGATCTCTGCCAACTGCACCTGCAAACTCTGATAAACTCCTCATGGATCACGTCACTTAACTTCTACCGAAACCGTACGAGGTAAAACGCGTGTTAATCACAGGAGATAGAAAACGGCTTGGAAGGTTAGTTCTCCGAAAGTCCTGCGGCTGGCAGGAGGCAGACCTTTCTCGCTGCTCTTCCCTCGCCCGATTCCAAGCCCCGCACCCTCTCCGCCTCGGCACCTTCGACGGCCACCGAGGCCGGGAAAACTGGAAATGCGTGAAGGGGAAGGAGCGAGGGGGGCGGGGGGAGGGCTGGAAAGGCGATTTCTCCCCCAAGGGAATGGACGTTTTTGCGCTTATTAAAGTCTTAAATGTTTAGGCAAAATACAAAACGAACAAACAGAAATGCTTCCGAGCGCAGAGGACGGTTGAGTCGTCTCCTGACTTGCGCTAAAAGGCCACATGTCAGGAAGACGTGGCCAGGGCTTGGGCCGAGGTCCGCCTTTGGCTCCTTCCTCCCTCCCTCTCTCCTTCCTTCCCTTCTTTCATTCATTAATTCGCCGGTCCGTATTTTTTTTCATATTGGGGAGCAAACTATAAAAGGGAGGAAGGCAGTCGGTTAGGAAGGCAGGGCCGAGCTCAGGAATCCTGGGGCCCGGGAGGTGAGCAGACTCAGGACAGCAGAAAGCAATCATGTTCCCAAACGGCGACCCACTGCAGCGGACCCCTCTCTGTGCGACGGTCCGTGCTGTTGGGCCCATTCACGCTTCCTGGACCAGACAGAGACCCGGGTGTGCCGAGTCCGGAGGGAGGAGCGTCCCGTTCGCCCCCGAGAGGCCAGCTCGGCACCATGCGCAGGAGAGGGCATTGCTTTCTGCTTGGGTCTTGTTTGTCTTTTCTGTCACAATGCTGACTTTGAATATATTTTCGAAAGTCTGTCTCTTTTCCTTCTCCTCTCGGAGGCACCCCCGTGAAGTTCCTGTTTTGTGAAATGATGTGCTTAGGGTCTGAGAGACGGGTCGAGACGATGGAATTGGCTATGAAGACAGCGGTTCTGCACGTGTAAGTTTGT
>NW_011889512.1:17520-32554 GCF_000151845.1 Pteropus vampyrus | reverse complement strand
ACCAGCTGGCACAGGGGACGGTCCAGAAGACAGAACTTCTGGAGGAGCAGGGCATTCTTTCCAGGAGAATTTAGGGTGGCTGCTCTGCTGCTTCGGCTCTGGCTTTCGAGGTGAGAATAACGTATCATTAGCCCAAGAAACCAAAAGAGCGCGTTATTTTACGTAAATGCTACTTTTTAAAGCCTCGAAGATGGTTTCGTGAAGAAGGCCAAGAATTCCCGTGTGTCTGCTCTGAAGCGCCCTGCTCCTAACTCGGTAAATCTAAATGTATGGGGGGCAGGAAGGTGACGAACCACGTCAGGCCCTCAGATCGCTCCCCGCTTTCTGGGCCCCTCTCGTCCCTCTCCCCACTGGGCAGAGAACGCGAACTTCACAGCTACCCCGAGCCCCCATTCCGGCAGGCTTTGCTCTTCATTCTCCAGAGTATGGCGGAAGAGGCCGCCGGTCGGTGGGCACTGCGTGCAGACACCGTGGCTGAGCGGGAGGGGTCTAAGAAGTCGCGATGAGGGACTGGAGATTGTGCTGAGAAATTATGGCGACTCAATAGAGAAGAAAATCGGGCCCAGAACTTAGACATGCAGTGTTGCCATGTGCTTGAACTGATCGTATTTTCCTCGGTGCATTCGAAGGCTGTGAGCTAAACGGTAGAATTTCAATACGTTTTACATCGAATGAATTCAGTTCAGGTGCTTTTGCATTCTCGAAGAAATCCGGCAGCACGCAAATACGATTTTTCTGTGGAAAATTAATTTGAGAACGGAATTATGAGTGGTCAGTAATTCCAGCGAGAGTGTCTTGACTGATAAATGCTACTGTCATGGATCACTGTGGCTACAAAAATGTTCCTCTCCACACCTCTGGAATGAGAGGACACAATGACATCAACGAATAGTAAACATGCCCGGGACCTCTTTTGTATCGGCTCAGTACTGAATTCCTGATTTTGAGAGATTTCTTTGATTTTCTAACACAAATATTCCATACATTAAGTAGATATTTGAGGAAAGAACAATTTAGAATCCAGAAGAAGACATAGAATGATGTATTTTGATTAACTGTAAAAGGATTCCATATACTTCTTCTAAGTTGCCTGGTTTACAAGGGAATTTGTCAATCTATCTTCCATGAAGTATGTCCTAATTCTAAGCATTAAAATAGTGATAGTTAAACCTAAAATTAGAACTACAAATACATTGAGCGGGCATAAAGGAATCATGGAGTCCACATGGGACAGCACCACAATCGGATCGGGGGTAGAAATCCGCCTGTGTCACCCGCTCCGGAGCTAGAGCGACAGCAGGACAGCCCAAGCTCAGGGGAGGTGCTTAGGGACCAAACTCAGCTCCCACGGCTACAGTTGGGCTGCGTCAGTCAGCACTCGATCAGGCTGACACACACGAGCGACCTTGAAATAGCAGGACACTCCGAGCACCTGCGAAGGAGCAAGTCCGTGAACTTGACTCCATCGCCGGAAGAGAAAGCGGCGTGGACAGTCGGAGGAGACAGAGGGTGCAGGGTCTGTGCGCCTGGGGTCCTAGGTGAGGTCTTTGCACACAGTCAGCTGTGAATTAGGAGACGGGTCTGGGAGGGGCTGGGCAGCCACTGGGCCCTGTGTCGCTGCGTGAACACGGTTATGGACCATTCGCTTCCCACATCCGCCCTGTGTCGCACGGGACGGCAGGGTCAGTATGTCGTCCACATTGACTGTGGCAGTAATGACGACGCGGCGGATCTCTGCCAACTGCACCTGCAAACTCTGATAAACCCCTCATGGATCATGTCACTTAACTTCTACCGAAACCGTACGAGGTAAAACGCGTGTTAATCACAGGAGATAGAAAACGGCTTGGAAGGTTAGTTCTCCGAAAGTCCTGCGGCTGGCAGGAGGCAGACCTTTCTCGCTGCTCTTCCAAGCCCCGCACCCTCTCCGCCTCGGCACCGCACCGTTCGACGGCCACCGAGGCCGGGAAAACTGGAAATGCGTGAAGGGGAAGGAGCGAGGGGAGGGGTGGGGAGGACTGGAAAGGCGATTTCTCCCCCGAGGGAATGGACGTTTTTGCGCTTATTAAAGTTTTAAATGTTTAGGCAAAATACAAGACGAACAAACAGAAATGCTTCTGAGCGCAGAGGACGGTTGAGTCGTCTCCTGACTTGCGCTAAAAGGCCACATGTCAGGAAGACGTGGCCAGGGCTTGGGCCGAGGTCCCCCTTTGGCTCCTCCCTCCCTCCCTCTCTCCTTCCTTCCCTCCTTTCATTCATTAATTCGCCGATCCGTATTTTTTTTCATATTGGGGAGCAAACTATAAAAGGGAGGAAGGCAGTCGGTTAGGAAGGCAGGGCCGAGCTCAGGAATCGTGGGGCCCGGGAGGTGAGCAGACTCAGGACAGCAGAAAGCAATCATGTTCCCAAACGGCAACCCACTGCAGCGGACCCCTCTCTGTGCGACGGTCCGTGCTGTTGGGCCCATTCACGCGTCCTGGACCAGACAGAGACCCGGGTGTGCCGAGTCCGGAGGGAGGGGCGTCCCGTTCGCCCCCAAGAGGCCAGCTCGGCACCATGCGCAGGAGAGGGCATTGCTTTCTGCTCGGGTCTTGTTTGTCTTTTCTGTCACAATGCTGACTTTGAATATATTTTCGAAAGTCTGTCTCTTTTCCTTCTCCTCTCGGAGGCACCCACGTGAAGTTCCTGTTTTGTGAAATGATGTGCTTAGGGTCTGAGAGACGGGTCGAGACGATGGAATTGGCTATGAAGACAGCGGTTCTGCACGTGTAAGTTTGTGAGCGTCGAGAGAGAACTGCTCATTCGTCACCCAACACAGCATCCGATGTGTAGCGAGTGTGCAGGTAGCCTTGCTGAACTGGCAAGGTCAGCATCAGACGGTCGTTTGGACCGGGCACGTGGCGGTGCAGGGCTGAGAGTCAGCATGGAGGCCGAGGGACGCGACTTCCCGCTACCCATCCTCACTTACGTGCTGTATTAAATTGGGTCGATTTATTATTTAGATGGAAGCCTCTGGAGAAGTTATGAGGGAAGAGGCTTTACGCCCCGTTTCATAAGCAAATAGAACATTCGCCACTTAAAACACAGACCACTTTCCGAGGTCAACTGTAGACATTTTGATGGGCATTCTATCTTTTTTTCTGTAGGATTTTTAAAAAACTTAATTTTTAATGTTAAATGAGAAAACATTTCAAGCACATTTCTGTTATCATACGTGGCATTAGCGTTATAAATATGTCTTTTAGCAGATTAAATTGAGCCTTGAGATGGAATTATCAACTCGTTCCAAACCTATATCTCTTTTTGACTGAGTCTAAAAAGTTACTTTGTGATTTTAGTTCTATAGAAATATTTGAAGACCTCAATGGCCAATTGTCTTGTGTCAGGGAGCTACCTGGGGCTTAGTGGCTCTAGCAGATTGTCACATCTCTCATTCTTGTTTTGTTCCATAAAGTATTCATAGAATCATAAATTTCTGGGATTGAAAAGGACTTTTAAAATGGCCCGCTTCAGTCTTCATATTTTATTGATAAATTAATCAAAATCCAGGAAAGCTAATCACATTACCAGCGGACTCGGAGCTACTTAATGAACAAATAGGCACGATGTCGCTTCAACCTAACACACTCCGCTGCTGCTGGCTGCCTCTCCGCAACTCTGAAGGACGCCTTCCGTGGAGCCGGCGTTTCAGAATTGTCAGGATGCGTCTTTCTCTTTGTCATTTTCGCCCGTTATTGAGGGGTATTTCAACTCGAGAGCGATTCTCTATACTGCAGTTCTCTACACTGCATGTAACTTCTACATCTCCATCTTTATACACTAGAGATGTATAAAAAATAAAAGAGAATACTCCTCCCATCTCCTTCTAAAGAAATAATATTTATTTATTGGAGCAGGGATAGCGATTTCTTTAAATCACTGAATATATATTGCCTTATTAAGAAACTGAGACATGCTCATAAAATTGGATGATATTTTGAATTTATAAGAAAGAGTCGTAATCATATAGTAGAAAAGTATATAATGAAAAATATTAAAATTTTACATCATTGTAAGATCAATGTGCCTGTTGTACAGATAAGATAAAATGAAAAATAGAATGCATTTAATTAATAGTATCAAATATTCAAAAAGGAAAATAATACATATTAATATAACAGAAAGGAGACTAAACTCTGCATTTATATAACATAATTCAGATTATAATAGGCTTTTGTAAACATTAATTTACCAGGTGCTTTCAAGAACTTTGGGATTTAGGTAGAGAATATGTTAATATCACCTGTTTTCCAGGAGGCATTTGCAAACTAGAGAGTTTGGCTGACCCATAGCGAGTACTTGGTGAGACTTCAGGTCACCTCAAAATTAATCCGGCATTCTTTCCAGGCATCTCAATGGTTCCCAAAAGAAATATAAACATAGAAGTCTTAGGGTTGCAGGAATGATGACTCATTTAAAACATGAAAAAATAAATAAATGCCAGCTGATAATTAATGAGATAAATAAAAAACCTCAACTTTTCAGGAGTATTTGACTTTGCAAAAGGCAAACAAAATTCAAATCAAGCAATGTTTACTGTACATACGAACCCCATTTAACATTATAAAAGAGAGAAAGCACAGACTTATTTAAGGGGACAATGACCCAGGACACGAGACCCAAGATGTGTACCTTCAATTTTAAAAAAAAAGGCATATTAGGTTAGTCTTAATATTTAAAGAATAATATAAAATATTGGTGTGCCAATTAAATTTTAATCATCTTTCGAGTCTGATTTTTAAGAAAATAAGTTATTATAAGAGTAAAGAGTTAATTTTGTATAAATTTATCTTAAATCATCATTTGAATATTTGACTAAAATTTAACAGATACTTTAAAATTAAGGATCAGATGAAGCAGTTTCTCATTTAAGGATAAAATATCAGATTTTTTTTTTAAATATAGATATAAAACTATAGTTCACATACACACATATAAATATATATATATTTACATACATTTATATATATATACATATATATATACACACACACACACAACTGCTATAGTTGTATATATCAAAGAGATATAAGAAAATTGTCAGGTGATGCATTATTAAAAGATAAATAAAATATCAAATAAGTTGCTTTCTAATTTTACTAAATATCGGACATAATTAACAAGTACTTTTCATTTTTAATGAAATAGTTACTAGTCATTGTAGGAATTTAAATAATATAGTAAAAAATAACTTAAAAACCAATGTGTTTTTCTCTGCATATGTAGTAACTTTTAACGAAAACTGGAGTCACCTACATAAACAGTTTAATGCTGTTTTCACTGACGTTTGTATAATGGTTATATTTCCACGTCTTAAATATTCTTTTGAAAATGTAATTTTCATGATTTATACCACAAACTCTTCTGTCGGCTGATTGAGTTATTACCAATGTCTCACTCTTGACAGGAAAGAGCGCTCAGCGGGCAGGGCCCTGGCGAACTCGGACGCGGGCAGAAGGTGCGGGGCGGGGCGGGGGCAGGTGGGAGGAGAGCGTGGTCACAGGGGACCAGGGAGAGGACAGGTGAGGAGGACCAAGCGCGGATTCCTGGACCGTGAAAATGGTGGAGAACCCTCGAGATCCTGAAGCAGAATCTCTAAATCCCAGAGTGGATGATATTTGCACATTGGCTCGGTTAAAAATATTTCTAATTAAAAAAAAAAATTATTTCCTTGAACATAGTCATGAATGCGAATCCCCAGCCTTTGTCTTCACTTCTATTACATAAATTCTTTTCTTCTGTTCCTGACAAGCTCCCTAACATCCCTGAATCTGTCCCCTTGTCCACAGGATATGTTTAATAGTTACGAATGTGAACATTTAATAGCTACCACATACCCATATGCTATAGGTAGCTCAGTGTAGAGCACTCAATTAAAAATGCCTTCAGCTATAATAGGTGTGGCACTTTGTCTACTGTGTTTTATAATTAAACTGCTAATTAATAATAGTAATAATTATTTGAGTTTGTTAGGTAAAGCATATAAATGGATGATTTCACTACATCTTTCTTCGGTCTATCTTGAAATCAGATTTGGCCACATTATTCTATTTAGATGGCCTGTTTCTAGCAAGAGGAAAGTACCCGATAGTTATTTCTTTCGTGGACTTTGTGCTCGATTCGCTAGCACTGCGTGAGTGAATAAATGTCTTCAGATCTGAGCAGTTTTCAAAACAGCCTTGCATGGTGGGCAAACAGCTTTCCCCCGGTGGAGAGACGATGCATGAGAAGCAGTAATATGTTATAGATTTTCCACGGAAATTAGCAAGTACAATAAATCACCGTTGCTCAAAATTCTCACAAGGGTAAGAGGAGACCACACGCGTCGCCAGGGACTGGGAAAGCCACGTGCTGTGATGCGTGCTGACCCCAAGCCGTCTGAGAGCGAACTGCCCGGGCCACGTGCTGGGATGCGTGCTGACCCCAAGCCGTCTGAGAGCGAACTGCCCTGGGCCACGTGTCCGCACGTCACGTGCTTGCTGGTCGCCAAATCCCTCTGACCAAGCGCATCGTGCATGAGCAGGCCCAGCCTGACCCTTCCTCACCGTCACGGTCTTGGACAAAACGAGATGGGGACACGAGGGGCCATCGGAGGCGCAGAGGCCCCTGGAGAGGAAAGCGGCCAAATTCCGTTTACGCGGCCTGAACCCGGGGAGGCTAAAACCCGGCCCTCTCGCCCTTCCCGGCGAAGGCCACGGTCGGAGAGGCAGACTCCGGACCTTGCCACCTACCTGGCATGGTGTCCTTGCCAGTCTCAACGAGGATCAAATGGCCAGCCGCGGGGGGTGCCAGCTGTTCCTACACGTTTCCGGGAACGTTGCTGCTGTGGACAGGCAGCCGTGGCCTCGTGCTGAGCCTCAGGGAACTCGTTCTCCCTGGAGAAAGACGATGGAAACGTTCCGCTCAGGTTCATGACTTAAAGGTCATCCTGGACCGGCGAACAGTCAAATAATGCGTAATTACCGTCTTGAATTATAAGTATCCTACCTCCAAGATGTACTGATTATACATACGTACATGTAAACACGCACAGACACACATTTTCGAAGCTTTCAATGCCCATGCATTTACACCCAAGAAGGTAGGACTTTTTCCTAAAATTTCTGCAAACAACATGAGCAAGACAAATTTAGTCTTTGCCAAATAGCTCCTAAAAAGGCAGCATTATAATGAACAGGCACCCAAATAACCCAAATTGTCAATTATACAGAATGTCTTTCTTGCAATAGTCTTTTAAAATAAAGACGGAAATAAGAAACTCTTATCAGATAGTCATATTAAATGTTTTTGAAAAGCAAGCAAATTTTTAGAAATCGAGTTTATTCTAAGTTATTGAACTCGGATTTGGTCTACATAGTCAGTATGGCCTCTTATTCTTCGATGGCTGTAAGAGAAATGACTAAAGCTTTTTAGAAAGTGCTGACACCCAGTCAGAGCAGACCAGCTCTCTGTACTTACGGGATCAAACTAGGGTCTCTTCCGGTTGGTTGGCACATCTGCGTCATTGGTTTTTAAATATTTTGACTGTAATCGCAACTTCTAAGCTACGATAAATATGCAAAATGTTATTCGCAGTTCATTATAACCTCTTAGCGAAGGATGCAAACCACGGACTTTCAAACTTATTTCTTAGACACACGCGGGCTTGGATCAGCGCTGCAGGTCACGAGTCGGGGGGAAGCAGTTGGGGCAGGTTCTTCCCACCGGGCCTGGCTCGGGAGCGCGTGGAGCACCTGCCGATGTCGCCGCCCTGCTCGTGGGCCTCGCTCGGCCGTGACTCCAGAGACCGGGCTGTTTCCTCTCCGAGCGAAGCCAGGAGTGTGCTGGTCACGCCCTTGGCCATGGGGCAGCCTGACGTAACTCTCATCCAGGTCTCGCGGGTTCCGGCTGTGTGACCCGGGAGCAGCCACTCACCCTGTGGGTGCCGTGGCTTCTTCCACGTGTCCCACACAGGCTGGGGCTCGGCCGCGGTAACCGCATCCCAGAGAGCTTTCTGTGTCTGCGCCCTTCCCCTTCCGCCCCCCAGCCGAAGCCGAATGCGGACGCAGGCCATGGCGTCCGAGTCCCTCCGACTTCGGGACTCCGGCGACGTCAGACCAGAGCTCCCAGGACCGGCCACTCAGGAACAGCTCCTGCCTCGCCCGCCCCATCTACCTGCTCAAGGTAAACGCAGCTCAGCTCCTGATGCGACGTCAAGCCATTGTATTTATCTCTGTGTCCTAGGTGACTAATTCAGTCAGTGGTTAGCAAATAACCCCCTCTCTGAATGTTTCCTGCAGGACAGAGGGAGAGAGAAAAGGCTGACCGAAAAAATCCGATGGAATCCTCGCTGCCATAACTAGACTGGGGGACACCTGGCAGAATGCTGGTTAGTTCTGGCGTCTCCCCGATTCTCGCTGACTTCTGGAAAGATGACAGAGGTGCTCTTCAAGGGGGTGGCAGTGCAAACGGTGACAAAGCACTGTTGGGTTGAGCCCGTCTCAGCCCGAGCAGAATTATAAACGGTGGGACCAGCTCTGCTCCTGGCCAGACGCCCTCCTGGTCTCGGGCAGAAGCTGGGGTCACGCGTGGGGTGCCTCCCCTGCCCTCCCCAAATGAAAGCTCCTTTTTTGCAGCAAGTCACCCTAAAAAGTTCGAGAGGATGCTAAGCAAAGACTCTAACCAGCTCTGTGCGGGAACTCTGTGGTGCTCTCGCCTGTGTTTGGGTGCCACACGCCCACGCCCCTTATTTAATTTCACAGCCTAGTCCACAAGTCCTAAGAGGATGTGTCGCGTGCGCGCACACACACACACACACACACACACACACACACACACGCGAGGGCGGCGTGCAGGGGAGACTCGGCGATGCCTGAACACCTAGCTCGGCTGCTCCGTCCCTACAGATGATCAGACACAAACCAGAACTCCACACGACAGGAAGGCGTGGACGCTGAAAGAGACCACGACCCCGGGAAGGTCCAGAAGAAGCCCCTCGCTGCCTTCACGCACCTGTGACACCCGGGACACTGGAGACCTGCTGTCTCCTACACGGGCCATAATCTGCTGGCTGTACAGGTAATTAATGGTGCTTGGGCTTGGGAAGATGACAGCCACAGTCCTCGGGGAGAGGCTGGCTGGCTGGAGCACATTCTCGCCCATCTGCTGTCTCGCACTAGCTCCGAGTGGATTAGTGGGGAGATTGATGAGGCATGTGAGTGGCTGCCAGTGTTTTCAATATGACAGGAAGGCATATGGGTAAGGGCGCAGAGGACATTCCTGTTCTCGTTTAGATAGAAAGAGAAGCCGGTATGAAACCTACTCCCCAAGCCTCCGGCCTGCAGCCTATTAAGCAACATTTCAAATCGACAAGAAACTCAGCAGCCCTGACCCTCAGCGTCCAGCGCGCCCGGGGAGAGAGTCCACGTAAGTGAATTTCAGACACCAACTCTGCCCTTTCCTGCAGCTTGGAAAGTCCCGAGCTGCTTGCACGGGCTTGTGGATGGCGTGCTCTCCCCAGAGACCCAGCGTCTCTGCACGCCGCCCCCCTACCCGCCTCCCCCGCCACTGCCGATGTCACGTGTCACTGGCTCAGTCCTCAGACCCTCTGGTTACACGTCAACCCTAAATGAAGCGTCACTGACTCTAACACCGACGTGGGCTCTTGTGCCTGTCGTATGAAAATGTCCCCCATTTTAACTGAATGGCTTGTCTAGTGCCCAATTTCTTAGCTAAATGCAAACTCTGAGAACACAGGCCCGAGATGTCCTGCAGCCCACACCTCCCACGCGCAGCAAGACGCCTCCACGAATGCTGAATGCCACTCAGGAACGCCCCTGATCGTTTCCGTCCGAGACCGATTCCCATGTCCTGCCCTCTCTCTTTGATGTATTTTCTGTACTGAAGCGAATGTGGTTTGTCTAACACAAAAATACAATAATATTACTGGTCTATAACACTTCCAGTGATCTGTCGAGGTGTAACGAGCCACCCCGAAACTCAGCGGCTTAAAACAAGGGCTGTTGTTGGTTTTGCACAAAAATCTGTCATTTGGGCTTAATTTAACTCCCTCGGGGTCCATTGCCATGCATAATCCTCAAGCGTACCCGTGTAAATTTTCAACAATGGCCAATTCTTTCGTTGTATATCACGTCTCCTCGTGGTACCGTTTCTCCGAGAACCGCTCGGATTAGTTCCAGGCTACAGTCCCCAGACTGTGTGCCAGGGCGCCCCAGGGCACCACGGTAAATTCACAAGGGTGCCACGACACATTTCAAGGGAAATACAGATCCTCAACTTCCGTCAGACACTATGTGAGCTACGTGCTTGAAGCGTCACAATCTCAACATTAGATCATGTTGCAAGCCTCTCGATGATGTTTTATTGTTTTTTTTTTTTTTTAAATAAACTGAGATCGTCGATGAGGAAAAAGTAAGAACCATGTGAAAAATCAACATGCAACATGGAATGAAGGTGGTAGTGTCGAGATCTGATTTCGAGGTTCGAGAAGTTGTGCGGTGCCCCGTGGCACACACACGTCATTAGTGAGTAATTGTGGTTACTTCAGAATGAAGTAAAAAGATTTTCGCTTCGGTTGTGTGTACCTTTTTTGTTCAAATAGCTACCAAACGCTTAGAAATAAATGAATTAATGAATATTGAAAGCCAAAACTTTTTTTCCAGCTTTATTCAGATACAATTGACGTAACATGGGGTAAGTTTATGGCATAAAATGTGATTATTTGACACATGTGTTGCAAAATCCTCACGGCAGGAAGGTAGGTTCGCATTTGCATCTCCTCACGGAGTTGCCATTTTGTGGCCGCTGTTGTTGCTATGGGGAGGGAGCTCCTTGAAACTACTTATTCTCTTAGAAACTTGCAAAGATACGATGCACCGTCTTTGCTTATCGTCACTGTGCTGTCCCTTAGATACTCGGAAATAACTATTCTCATAGCTAGAAGTTTGTCATTTTTGACCATGTCTCCCATTTCCTCCATCCCCCCCGCCCTCCCCCCCTCCCCCCGATACCTGGCACCCACAGTTCTAACCTATGAGTCTGGCTTTTTTAGATTGCACACATAAATGAGATATACTATATTTTCTTTCTCTGTTCTCCTTATTTCACTTAGCATAATCCCTCAAGTTTCATCCACATGGTCACGAATGGCAGGATTGCCTTCTTTTTCATGACTGAGTAATATTCCAGAATTTAGGATTTCAACGTTCTCGGCCACATGGGAACTCGTCTGCTCATAAGTCTATCATCTCATTAATTTGTTTAGTGATTCGGTCACTAACTAGATTAGTTCTTTGGCGAATGGACGTCAGGTTGCTTTTAGGACGACCGTAAAAGTTTCTTGTTTCTAACGGACCTGTAATTGAAAATCTAAGCGCATGAGTCATTATTTCTTTCCAAGATGTCTAGCACACTTGCAGCCAACCAACCTGCTCCTATTTCCACTAAAATTTACAGTTTAAGGATTGTCTTCTACATGTACTCGCTGATACATACCCGCAAGTAATAATTTAAGCAACAGTTTTGTCCCGTGTGACCTGGGCCACCACTACCCCCTTTACCACTGTGACAGGGCCACCTATGTCTTTTCATCGAATCAGATCGAAGAACCGAGTCCACACTCTCTGCGAGCTCTGCTGCCCTAACTACATGCGCATCAACGACAGTGTTAACGGGCGCGCAACCGAATTACAAGACGCCGTAGGCTAAGAAGTTGGACCTCACAGACCCGTGGGGGAAACGCGGCGCAGACTTCTGCAAAGCCAAACCAAGAGGAAGGAGGAGCAGGTCATCGGGGGCCCGGGGAACGGGGGTGAGCGGGACTGTCCGGGGGGAGTGGGAACTGTCCAGGGGGAGTGGGGACTGTCCAGGGGGAGCGGGGACTGTCCAGGGGGAGCGGGGACTGTCCAGGGGGAGCGGGGACTGTCCAGGGGGAGCGGGGACTGTCCAGGGGGAGCGGGGACTGTCCAGGGGCTGCAGCGGAGCCAGGAGGGGCGAGCGTGCACGTCCACGTCCTGACCACCAGTGTCTGCTCCGTTTCCAGCCAGGGGCCCGCGGGCGGCCCGGGGATGGCCGTCCATCGCGCAGCAGGTCAGCAGTCTGGAAAGGGCTGTGTGCGGAACAGGGGAGGAAAATGAAGCTCGGATCCGCCCGCACCGCCGCTGCCACTCACTGCCCCTCACTGTCGCTCACTGACACTCACCGCCCTTGACGGCTCGGCTCGGAGCATCGCGCCCGGCGGGCTTGAGCCTCCATCTCTCCACCTAGCGCAAGTTCACCTTTGAACGACGGAAGCCAGAAATACAGGGAAGGGGGTCACCGAAGATTCAACTTCCAGAACGGCCAATTCACCAGCGGAACCATCGGCCGACGCACAAACGCCTTCATCTTCTGTTAATCAGCCGACAGCTTCCAGCACTTGTGGTCTTATACTCAACTCCGTGCAGTTTTGAAAGAGACGCCAGGTCACAGGTCACTGTTTGCTCTGATTTCCGCGCCCCCCCCCCAGTTGCTAGATACTGATCTTAGATCTCATAGAACTCAGCGTCGTGGCTGTTCTCCCCCAAACCCTCCCTAGCGCTCAGGTCAAGGGCGGGCCCCCCTCCTTTGGAGCACTGTGTTTTTCCTGCCACATTATTTCTCTCACTATATCATAACTGTCAAATTCCTCATTTTCATAACTAAATATAGACTCGTTAGACTAGGGATGCTGGTCGATATAGTGCAATCTTCTAGAGTAAGGCTCGACCTTTAATAAATTCTACACCAAAAGGTTTCGTTGGAGTCGAGAGGGAAAGGGAGGGAGGAGGGGTGGAAGGGAGATGGGACCGTAAGGGAAAAAATGACAAGAACCCGGTCCGCGAATCGCTGAGACCCGAGTATTGTTCACACTTTGTGTTCTATGCTTCAGATCGTTCATTTTCAAAGAAACAAAATGGAGTAGACAGACGTCAGCCGACAGCTTCTCATGCTGCCCTGCCCTCCGGCTCCAGGGTGATCACTTCCCTGGGAGCGAAGGGCGACTCTTCCCGTTAGTTCAACCATTCGAGCGACCAGTATTCGTTTAATGCCAACTCTGTGCCCGGCGCTGGTCCGAGAACAGGGGGTCAAGTTGAACAACACGTGGCAGCCAGTCATCACACCATCTAGCGGGAGCAGACAGTCAACAAGCAAGAGGAACAAATGCAAGGATGAGGGATTTATTAAGTGGTGGTGAATGTTCTGGAGAAAAATCGAGCAAGGAAGGAAGGAAGGTGTGTGGTGGCCAGGGAAAGCCTGGACCAGAGCAACGTTCCAGTCGAGGTCTGAGGCGGGGTGTCGCGGTGGGGGGTGATTCTTGCCATCGGGGGGCAGATTCCAAATAGAAGAGAAGCCACAAAAAGTCCCAAAGGCGGTACCTAGCCCGGCGTGCTCAACGGCTCGCAAGGGACCAAGTGCGACCAGGATGCAGAAAACGGGTGTGGGCACGAGCAGGAGACAGTCAGCCAGTGTGCCTGTGAGTGGACGAGGGGTGGCCTGGTGATTGGTCACCCACGTACCGTGAGAGCCAGCCCGTGCGTCCACGCTAAGTGCGTGGTAGAGTGAAATTAATTTTACCTGCAGGGACACTAAGACAAGTTCGCTAGACACAGGAAGTGGAAGGGGAAGCCAAGGTTCGAACTCCGCACCGCCTGTCCCCAAGGCCACCTCCTACGGCACGGCCACGATCCTCCCGCGATGCACAACGAACACGGGTCTCATCGCAGGCTCTACCATCGTGACGTACTCCGTCCGATTTCGGCTGTTTTCTGAGTAATGCGAGCAAAATTCCTTGACTCTCATGTTCTCTGAGGTAATGTTATAAAGATGACAAATTATTTTAAAAATTACCTTCGTTCTGCACTTTTACTTGCTGTGTGTACTTTACAAAATGGTATTTCGTGTAGATAATTATCTGTTTACTAAGTTTCTTCACGAGCATTAATATTCTTCTGAAAGAAAGCTTTGATTTTCATTATCTTTGAATTAAGAATACACCTTTCATTGTCCTTTTTCCATTATCTTTCCTCTAGCAAATAAAAAAAATCTCAACCATTAATATACTCTTCTTATAAGACAAAAATGATGAATGTTTAAGTGGTTCATTTAATGTATATCAAATGCTCCTTTTAGCTGTTTCTTTTGGTCTCATTTTGAAATACGCTGTATGCAAGATGTGATTAAATGATTAGTTTTATTAATGATGCAGCATTTACACTAGAGGGAAGTGATCATTTTGGTCACATTGACTTTGGTTCACTCTACGATCCTAGCTTAGTGACAGACAGATGGGGTGTGGCAATTTTGGAGGGAAAGTAATAAGGCTAAGAATGATAAAGGAAATGGAAAATTTTAGTCTTATTTTTGTTAGCCAAAGATTTCGACCTGAGTTGAGAACCAGCTGATTGCACGCGCGCTCAGACCTGTAAGGAAGTTTGTGGCTGGGAACCAGGGGGTCCCGTGAGAGGAGGCGGGGACAGAAGTCCTGGGTGAACCCGCAAGCGCTGGGGGCTCGTTGTCCAACACGGCGTCATTCCACACCGAGCATGGCTGCTCCTGACTCCCGCTCTCTCCGTGCCGAGGTTCCCCGCTCTTCCCCGGGACCTCCCAGCCATCACGGCGCCGTGAGGCTGACCCCACCTGGGGGTCCTCTCCCTCTCGTTCACCTGGAGTTTCCCATTCATCTTCCAAAAGCAGCTCGGACACTTGTCACCCTTCTCCCGGAGGCGTCCTCACTCCGTACAGAGTGTTCCTTGACAAAGGCCGAGGCCGTATTGTGATGTCTTTTGTGTGCTTCTATGCCGATCTCCTACAAGTCTGTGGCTTCTTCAAAGACAGGGGCCGTTTCTTCTCTGGTCCTGATGTCCATAAGCATCCGGTGGAGGATCCATTACTGGGAGCGGAATTTCATTCGTCAGATTGTGGAATAAGAATCTGACCTTAGTTTGTCCTGACGCAGCAGGCCCCTGCCCCCTGTTCA
>NW_011889512.1:10742-14858 GCF_000151845.1 Pteropus vampyrus | reverse complement strand
GGTGCAGGGCGCTGTGTCGCTGTGATGCTCCCGCATGCGCAAACGCTGCCACGCACTTGCTTCTGAGAGCCGACTGCTTTGCTAAGGGCGCAGATTCGGTCAAGGTGAGGATCATTACTGCGCTTGGGGAACTTACGGCGTGGCAGGAAAGGAGCAAAGAACGTGGGCGCCACGTCCGGAAAACAACCGCTCTCAGGGAGAACGGGCACCTGCAGGATGGCACACCTGGGCACGCGGCGCGTGCGCTGAGTCTGAGCAGGTGCTCGCGCTGCTCTGATCCAGGGAGGGCCGGGCGGGTGGCTCCCTCCGGGACACGGACCTAAGAGTGAGGCGGCCGCACGAGATGCCACCCTTATGGCCGCCTCCGCTGGCGCCGCCGGCTTCCCCCTTCCTGCCGGATCCGCGTGTCCTGCCCGCCTGTCCTCTCTCCGAAGCTGCGTGTCTGCAGGAAATGCGGCCCCGGAAATGTTACCGTGAACATCGTATTCTAGCAGCCAAATTTAAGCTCCTGAAATGTAATTCAATAACCGTTTTAATTATTCGGATATTTTTGGAGACCCACATTACGAGACACAAATGAGATTCAGTGAAATATTTCTAAGAGTATTTATATCCAAGCTGGTGTTAATAAATTACCTTATGTGCCAGAAAGTTAATTGCAATGTGTTTCCACATATTGAATATTAATTCAAAAATTTTTAAACGTTTAGTTTACTTTGTGTTTTTAAAAAGCGATGTAAAAAACCATGGGATTTAGAATTAGGAAAGTCTACTAAAAGTTTTAAATATTTACTCTACCCAAATGCTGTGGCTGATCCCACGGGGCAGACTTTGTTCAACGGTGTCTCCTCGTTTGCTGTTCGTCCTTCATACCATTTCCAGAGCCTTTGGAAGGTTATTTTAAAAATATTTTTTGACGGTTGTACTGGAGAGTGGGTCGGCGTCGCCCGTCATGCTGGCTGGACCTCGAAATGACATTGATATTCACGGCAGCCAGAAAAAAGGCGAGCTGGCGGATGGCATTAAACCCAACAATTAATGACAAGGAAAAGAGAATTCTCTCTTGTTGAAATGCACACGTTTTTATCAGGGAAAGGAAAAAACATCACAATCCCTTGCTGAAGAAAATCACACGCAACTTTCCACGTCGCATCTCAGTATGTCGTGCCGCACTGGAGAGGGTTTGAGGAATATAAAGCTGGATGCTCCTCTTTTTGAAAACTTGATGTTGAAAAATAGGGATTCGAAAATATAACATTACGTGCAGAGTTCACATGACAGAGTGTGCAGACGCGACTTCAGAGCACGGCTCTTTAGAACTTCCTTAAAAGACTCATTTAAAGAAAATAGAACTTTCAAGTATTTCTTTAGAGTGTCTATTTACCAGTCTAATTTTATCTTTTACCTGGTAAGAGATTCTTAAAAGTACCCATAAATCACCCTAAGGAGACAAAACCATCGTTAACCATGCAAATCGAGTGATGATCAAATCACGTCTGGCTGTGTGGATGATCGAATCACAACAAACTTCTGCTGTGCGTTATCCAAATTTGAGCTACCATTTACTTCCACTTTTTTTTTCTGGTGTAATTTATAGAACGTGGCCTTTTTATAACCTCCGTAGCTTTTATTCTTTATTTTCAATTGATTAAAGGTCGGGCCAGCTCGCCCTGGGACTTCTCGCTAGTGGTGACTGAGGTTCAGGTCCCCTGCAACTGACTCCATTCAGCTAAAACAAGGAGAATGCAATAGGCGACGCTCAAGAACTACGGGGAAAGCATCGGCTGACTCTCGCGACTTGCGCTTGCTTGCGGCACATGGTGGCTGGATAAGGGAAGCCGTTGACCAACGCCCGCCGCGCTGGGAGGCTGCATGGCGAAGGCGTCTCGGCCTCGCGCCTGCCCGCTCACGCCACTAGGGGCGCTCGTGAGCGCCGCGGGCCGGTGCCAGGTGTCTGCACGGTGACCTTGGCCCGCTCGGGGGCCCTCAGGACCGCGATGATGCGATGCGATGATGCGTCCGCCGCTTTCTTCCCATCAGTGGCCTTGACCTTCTAAGCTTTACCCAAGGCGAACGGGGATCTGCGTCCCCTCTGCCCTCGGTGGGGCTTGTCCCCAAGTTAGTGGACTCGAAAACGTTATCATTCTCTGGTTTATGCGGTTTTCTCATCGTTAGGGTGTGAGCATGGTTTCTGCTGCTTTTTACCGCCTCCGCAGGAGGATTCTCCTTAGATATTCCTTGAGTGGAACTTTTCGAGCCTGACGTCCTCATTCCCCATTCATAAATTCAGATTCATTTAAAAACCGGTCTGTACATCAAGACCTATTTTGTATTGAAACGGGCTGTTTCCTGAGAAAATTACCCACTTTCCTCAGATGCTCTATGTTCCCTCGGAAGGGCTGGTGATGTGTGGATCCCAGCGGGACACAGACATATTCTTAATTACACCTCTCAAAAAGCTCTCGATTCTGGATCATCCTCTGTTCTTGGGGGGATGGTGTTCGTCTTGGGCTAGTGACTGGATCTTACAGACCGTCAGATTCTTTTGACTCAGAAGCCAGGGTGAGTGTATCACCTGCTGACGTTTGTACTTCATGTCATTTAAAAATGACTTAAACAATTTTTAAAAGTCGCTCGTGTGAAAACTCACGTCCATGGACAATGGCTCACCTATGACAGACTGTCGATAATCAACATTTTCTCAGTTGCAAGGAAGGCAGAGTTACAGGCGCCCTTCCCAGAAACGAAGGAGCTGGGGTCCGCAGGCCTGTCTGCCAGGCCCCTCGCCCTGCCACGCAGGCCCCCGCTGCCCTGCCTGCCAGGAGGCGGGACCAGCCAGGGACCCAGGTGCAGAGGGCAGGGCAGAGTCTGGGTCCGGCTGAGCCAGCGCCTGTGAGAGCTCGCAGCTCTGCTTCTGCAAAGCTACTGCCTTTCACAGAATCGTGAAGAGGTGAAATGAGACAGGTCCTACTTTTTTTCTATTTTTAATAAAAATAAATAAATGGCCACAGAAAAAAAGGCCTCCAGCTCTGCACTTATTTTCGAGCTAAGGGGAGGGAAAGGCTATAGTTTTCCTTACTCAGGTGTCCTCAGGGGGACGTGAAAAATCTTTTATACCCCTCAAGACACCCTTGTGCTATCGAGACTCCCCAAGAAACGTCTGCCGGTTTGCAATCTTAGGGCAGAGAAAAATGGATGCGCGCTCGCAGTGCTGTGGAGTTTGCCTCTGAGGGCTTGTGCCTGGGGAAACCCGCCTCTCTCACGTCGCTGCCTGCGAGCTTTCTCTCGAGGGGAGACAGAGGAGCTGCCACAAACCAGCCGAGCACCCCACGGTGCACGTCTGCGGGGGCTGGCGGGCGGCGGGGGCCGACGGCCGCGGGGCTGGTGTCCGTCAGCCCTCGTCGGGTGAAGTCCTGCACTGTCTGCCTCTCCAGCCTTGACAGTGAAAGCACCCGCTTTGGCGACACACGGAAAAAGAAACTGCAAGTCTGTGCACAGAACTGCGGCCAGGATGATGAAAAGGGACCGTTTGAGAGAGACCGCGTGCTTTGTTTTTTGTTTTCGTTTGTTTGTTTGTTTGTTTCAGCATCAGTGATTCTGAGCAGCCCAGGCTGATTCTTTAAAAGTCCTAAAAATCATGCTGGCTACAAATAGATGGAAGCTGTATATTCAGGTAGTTGGCAAGAAATAGCAAAACAGATCTTATTTTTTGCTGACTTAAAACAGTAGATCCAACTGTTTCTATATTTGTATACTTTACAAAGCAACAGGATATGTGCGTGTGTGTTTTCAATAAGGTTCAGAGGGGAATCTTTAGGTGAACTGCCCTGCCCAAAGACACCTTACGGCCGTCCCTTAGGGCTAGGCGCTCCATAGACAGCTGCGGAAGGCCATACAAAATAAAGGACGGGTATATGAAGTCAGAACCACACTCGCCCCAGGATGCGCCTGCAAATCAATTGTCCTCTCTGTGACCTCAGAGGCCTCACACACGGAGGAGTGTACGTGGCCCGCGCACCTGCTGACTGAACACCCCAAAGTCGAAGGCCGCTCCCATTTATCTTCCTGTCCCCCGAGCCCAGCGTGTGGCCCAGAACGAGGTGGCCCCTCCATCAT
>NW_011889512.1:8478-10692 GCF_000151845.1 Pteropus vampyrus | reverse complement strand
GTTTGTTTGTTTGTTTCAGCATCAGTGATTCTGAGCAGCCCAGGCTGATTCTTTAAAAGTCCTAAAAATCATGCTGGCTACAAATAGATGGAAGCTGTATATTCAGGTAGTTGGCAAGAAATAGCAAAACAGATCTTATTTTTTGCTGACTTAAAACAGTAGATCCAACTGTTTCTATATTTGTATACTTTACAAAGCAACAGGATATGTGCGTGTGTGTTTTCAATAAGGTTCAGAGGGGAATCTTTAGGTGAACTGCCCTGCCCAAAGACACCTTACGGCCGTCCCTTAGAGCTAGGCGCTCCATAGACAGTTGCGGAAGGCCATACAAAATAAAGGACGGGTATATGAAGTCAGAACCACACTCGCCCCAGGATGTGCCTGCAAATCAATTGTCCTCTCTGTGACCTCAGAGGCCTCACACACGGAGGAGTGTACGTGGCCCGCGCACCTGCTGACTGAACACCCCAAAGTCGAAGGCCGCTCCCATTTATCTTCCTGTCCCCCGAGCCCAGCGTGTGGCCCAGAACGAGGTGGCCCCTCCATCATTGTGAACACAGAATCGTAGAATTAAAAACACGGACGTATGACCTTCAGCTTGGATTGCAGTAACAGAGAGGTCCACCACAAGAGCAAGAAGAAATGACATCTGTGTGCCTTGGGCACACAGGCGTGGTGCGAAGAACCTTCAGAAAACGACCCCCGTGATAAGAATTATTATCCCATTTTTTTTAAATAAGGGAACTGGGGCTTGGGATAGTTAGGAGCTAGCCACATGTGACAAAAAGAAGAGATGCCATTCAGTTGTGCTGCTGACCACTGTGGACAGAGGTCACCCTCCCGATGTGGGTGGGGACAGAGGAGGAAAGCATCTGCGCTTTGAAGTCACGTGAGTTTGAATCATGGCCCGTTCACTTACTCACTGGACTTCCAGAAAGTTAAACACCCCCGTGTTCCCTGATCTTCCCATTGAATAGAGAAAATCGTATTTATCCCAGAAGGGTGTTATACACATGAGATACAAAGTATCCACGTGACATATTGTCTGGAGCAAAGGAGATACTTAATAGTGCAAGCTGCAATCATAGGGGATGCCATTTCACCCGCGAGGAACCAAACCCATGGACTGTCACAGTTGGTAACTGGTTTGCAGATCTTCACGAGTAAAGCATTCTGTGTTTATAACCTTTTACTGGGCACTGCAAAATATTCCCTGAAATTCTAACTGTAGTGAAACCTCTGCAAACCTGCTCTATGGACGAGCGGGCGAATGCAGTGGACGGTTTCCCTTGCTCCCCGGTCTGGTCTGAGCGCTCGTATCCGGGAGATGCGCGTTTCCACGACGACGTTTCCTCACGATGTCCCCAGGCCTTCTCCCCGTGACATGCGCAGCTGGGGCCCATCGGACGGCCTCGGGGCGGGTCTCCCATCGCCTGGTTCCTCGCCGACCGGGGTATCGCTGCGCTTTGACCATTTGACCTTGATTTTGAGACGGCGTCTTGCAGGGCTGGGAACTCACACGAGAGCTCGTGGGACGGCCGGGTCATGGACACGCGCTCCATGCGGGAGGCAGAGGTGAGGACACTCGGCGGGGCTGGTTCCTGGAGGGGAGGGAGCTCGGGCTGCTTAGCGAGCGCCGTGGCCTGGGCAGGACTGGATTCTTCAAGGGCGTCTGTGCCCAGGATCCAAGGAAACACCCAGAAGATGGCCTGGGGAAACACAGCATTGGATCTACGCGGCGCTCACCTTAGAAGGCGTGATAAGGAGAGCACCTGTTGCGTTTGGTTTCACCAATTGAGCTACTGCTGTTCTTTCAGTGAGCAGGGTGGGCCTGGGGGACACAGGACGCCACTCGGGCGCACCTCCGAGCCTCGCGGGCCCTCCTGCCTTCCGCTCGCCCCCCCTGCTGCACAGCTCACGCTTCCACACCGAGATCTCAGAATTTCTTGAGCCCCTGCGAAAAATACAGCAGGCCATCCGGATGGCCTCGGCACCCCGTAAATCCTATCTGGGTCATATTCACCACCATCTACTCATATTTATTTGTGTAGAAGTCTATGCTGAGTTTATAAGAGACAGTCCGCAGTAACTTGTTGAACCAAATAACACCTCTCAGCTGGTGATGTGGTAAGAAGCCTTGAACAGATCACTGCTTAGCATTTGAGATTCGACTCATAAAAAATGACTGCTTTATTCTGTGTTCGTTCATTCGAT
>NW_011889512.1:5038-8428 GCF_000151845.1 Pteropus vampyrus | reverse complement strand
CCTGGGCAGGACTGGATTCTTCAAGGGCGTCTGTGCCCAGGATCCAAGGAAACACCCAGAAGATGGCCTGGGGAAACACAGCATTGGATCTACGCGGCGCTCACCTTAGAAGGCGTGATAAGCAGCGCACCTGTTGCGTTTGGTTTCACCGATTGAGCTACTGCTGTTCTTTCAGTGAGCAGGGTGGGCCTGGGGGACACAGGACGCCACTCGGGCGCACCTCCGAGCCTCGCGGGCCCTCCTGCCTTCCGCTCGCGCCCCCTGCTGCACAGCTCACGCTTCCACACTGAGATCTCAGAATTTCTTGAGCACCTGTGAAAAATACAGCAGGCCATCCGGATGGCCTCGGCACCCCGTAAATCCTATTTGGGTCATATTTACCACCATCTACTCATATTTATTTGTGTAGAAGTCTATGCTGAGTTTATAAGAGACAGTCCGCAGTAACTTGTTGAACCAAATAACACCTCTCAGCTGGTGATGTGGTAAGAAGCCTTGAACAGATCACTGCTTAGCATTTGAGATTCGACTCATAAAAAATGACTGCTTTATTCTGTGTTCGTTCATTCGATCATCTAGTTAAAGATTGAGTGAGCATCTAAGATATCACACATTATGTAAACCTCTGGAGATGAAAAAAAAATGAATTAAGCTTTCTTACTCTATTCCTTAAATTTGGGGAAGAAAACTATTTCTGTGAGTTTTTTGAGACAGCAACAAGTATTTTTCACAGACAAGTTTTTTTTGTAGCGAAATCGACCAATATCTTTAACATAATCCCTCTTCAAAATAACAGTGTACATATTTTTGTTAGTTTTTAGGAAGAGGTACTTAGTTCAGTCCCTTCAAGATGTAGAAAGCCTTTCGATCATTATGAAAATTAAACAGACTGACGCCCGAGAACGCAACTGAATTCTCCCTGTGTAAATATCAGCTTTATCGCCCACTATTATCCAAAAGTCTAAATACGGAGTGAGTGGCAATGGAGCCGTTCTCTGCTGTTCCCCGGGTGAATGGCATAGTTCTCCAGAGCCACTAAACAGAAGAAAGGAGAGGGAGACCCCGCAGGTCCCCCAGCCCTGCGTTTTCTGTCTGTAAAATGAACGGACTGGCAAAGGTTGCGATGCCTGCATCTAAGAAATTCTTTAATCTGCATCCTTATCTCGTCTACACTGAGGAAAGAACCACCCGCTTAGAGGGGTGGGGGTGGGGAGCGGAGGATGGAAGGAGAGCGGGGTTCGGGGGGGAGAGAGAGCAGCCCTTACGAGAATCGCGTTCCGCCTGATCCAGGTTCGTTTCCACCATGGCGGGGCAGGCGTGGCCCTGCGCACACTCGCTGGACACGTTTCTGCAGATGTACAGGAACCGTATTCTAGGGTGAGGGACTAATTTGAATCTGGGACCCAGATCCGCATCTCCCCGTATCTCACATCGAGCAATACCTGTTGAAATTCCACGTTAAAAGACAGGTAGCAGGACGGGGTGTCACAGGAGCAATGGCGGCTGGGTCTCTGCCGGCTGGCACGGCCATTCCCGAGTCGCACTGCGTGAGGGCGATTGTGCCCATTCCCGAGTCGCACTGCGTGAGGGCGATTGTGCCCATTCCCGAGTCGCACTGCGTGAGAGCGATTGTGCCCATTCCCGAGTCGCACTGCGTGAGGGCGATTGTGCCCATTCGTGGTTCGAGTGCGTCGAGTGTGTAGATTGCAGCGCTCCAATCGCCCGAGGGGCTTGTTAAAGCGGGTTGCTGGACGTCACTCCAAAACTTTCTGATAAGTATTTGAAATAGTTTATATTTTCCTTTAAAAAAAAAAAAAGAGGCTCGAGGGGAGTAAAGTTACTACTCTAGATTGTTAATGAAATAAAAACCAAAATGACTTGTGTAAAAGGAAGCCAGTATTAAAGTCTCCCAACCAGATACACATATTTGTATAAACAACATAAAATGTTGTCATTTGGTTCAACGGCTGAAATTATAACAAGCGTATTTTTGTATCTTCTCCTTCTCCCTTTTCTCTAGTGATAATGTTTAAGTAATTACTTATTCTAATGACTTCAGGCAATGAAAGATATTTATGCCTTTTAACAGCAAATCTTTAGCATATTAATCAAAAGACGAATCATTTACAAGTTTAGTAACAGATGCGGATCTTTCTAAAAGAGACCTCTTCCGTAAGTGGCCCAGAAAGTTTATCAATTTTTCAGGGTGTGCCTGGGCATCTAACCAAGAGTACCGCCACTGTTCGATCAACTAGGCAGCAAAATAAGGGCGAAAATCTCACTGGGGTCAAGAACATTTAAAACATCACCCAAATCCAGTCCCTGCCCTGAGGTCCCGAAATGTGAAGCCAGAAGGAGAAGCAATGGACTCCAGGTTGCCCTTGAGACCACAGCATCCAGAGACAGCAAGACGGGCAGGTGTCTGCCTCAGACGGATGCACACCGAGTTTACAGAGACCAGGTTGTATTTGAAACCAAGTCGAGTCCTTCGGGGCTTATGAGGCTCACTCACAGGGGCTCGGGGGTAGACATTTTCCCTCTGGGCCAACGCCAGAATGTGCAGGTCCTTACAAAGCCAGTGGCACTGTTTCTCATCCTAAGCTGCGTCTTTCTATCTTTAACACAATAAAGCACGCCAACAATTTGTAAGCAGTTAATTAAGGTGAATGGGCCACAATCTTGGGTGGGGGGATATGACTCTATCTCTTCTCGACTAGTTTATTTAAATCCCTCATCCAGCCCTTCAACTCCACCGTTGACACCAGTAATTTATAAGAGCCACTGGGGACTCTAGCTACACTGTGCTAAGGCGCTGGCTGAGAAGTAAAAACTCAAGCAAGCGTTTATCTTGGGTAAGCTTCGTTACCAGCACGAAGTGAGTCAGGGTCAGGCAGCTCTGGGAAGGGCCCTCTCTGTAAGCTACAGGAATGGAGACCAGGTCCCAGGAGTGGCCTGTGAGTGCTCGTCCACAGCCCCAGAGCGGAAGCCGTGACTGGCAATGTGCTTCCTGACAGCCTCAGCATTGGTTCCGGAGCTGTCCCTGAAGGAATCCGTGGGTGGGGACCACAGCGGATCCAGGGGGGAAAAGCTGAGGCAGGAACAATAGCAAGGGACTGGACGCACGGCCCTTCCCTGGGCACATCCTCATGTTGTCGTGGATCGTGACCTGATTCAACAGCGGCGTTCATGAGCGAGCTTCCCAGGAAAACCTGACTCTTTCAGATTCAATATCCCGTTGTACAGATATTTTACTTTCATAGTTTGATTAACAAGTGAGGTGCTTTAGGAGGCTAAAAGTTGGCATCGAAGGTCACGGAGAAACTTTCCGGAAAAGGCAGACACCCACACGTTACTATTTCTTTTACCTGCACTTAACGTGCGTGTGTTATT
>NW_011889512.1:1825-4555 GCF_000151845.1 Pteropus vampyrus | reverse complement strand
TGCAGGGGGACAGCAACGCGGGAGGCGCTCTCGCAGCGCGGGACGGGCTGGAGGCCACCGCCCGGCATCGTGCCCAGTGGCTCCACGTCTCAGCCCTGGGCTCCTCCACCTTCGGCCCTCGTGATGTTCGGAAATGAGCCCTAGACGATACGGCCGGGTTGATGAAACCTGCTGCGTGACGCTCCGCCTCGACGCGAAAGCCACGACGGTGTGTACGAGGGTGTGCGTGTGCGTGCGGGTGTGCGTGCGTGTTTGCTCCAAGGAAGACATGTTTTACAACAAACGTCACTGTATTTAGAAGCACGCAGAGGCGGCCCGCTGTGCACCGAGCTGGGCACGCAGGCGTCGCTGACCCGGCCAGCCACACCTGGGGACCCTGGAGATGCTGGGCGGAGGGCGAGGCGTGCAGTGAGCCACTGAGCCTGGACACTGCTGTCCCTGGGCGACTCCGAGCCTGGATGCCACCGTCCCTGGGCGACTCCGAGCCTGGACACCACCGAGTCTGGGCGACTCCGAGTCTGGATGCCACCGTCCCTGGGCGACTCCGAGCCTGGACACCACCGAGGCTGGGTGACTCTGAGCCTCGGCGCCACCAGGTCTGGGCATGCCCGCTCAGGCTCTCGGCACCAACACCCGCTGGCTTCGATGTCCAGCCTTGGAATGTCCCTGAGAACCCACGGAGGCCCAATCGCAGAAACGCCCTGAAAATGGCAAGAATTCCTCAAAGGCTGTGCTTGGGGCCGCATCACTGGGCCCTCGCGCTAGGTTCTCTGTAGTCACGCTCCGGAATGGCTGGCACGCCCGTTGACACCAGCAGTGTGCCGTCTGGCGTCCCTTCCAGGGGCCAGGCTGTGGCAGCCGCCGGAGTGCCCGGGAGGTCGCTGCCATTGTCCCGAGTCTGTCTTTTTGCCTCCCTCCCCCTCCTCCTTCTTTTTCACGTGAGTTCTCGCTCTGTTCTCTTTGCCTGTGGACTCAGAAGAAACACTTCCTTCGACTCCTTCCCAGCGAAAGCCTTTTCCCTCCTGTGCGTTGAAACCCTGGCTGGCCTTGGCTTTCTGCTCTTCCGTCAGCCTGGCCTGGACCACTCAGATCCTGGGCCACTCAGATCTCTCTGTGTTTTCCAGGCCGCGGGCCTTAAAAACACATATAAACAGGTGCCCTCTGCGTCATGATCTGGAGGTAAATGGGGAGTCCGAGGAAAACGAGGAAGGAGGCTCCCTAATTCTGCCAAGGGTGGACCACTAGTGAGCCAAGATGATGTCCACACGCACACGCACCCACACACGCACACACGCACAGACACACACACGCACACGCACCCACACACGCACGCGCACAGACACACACAGACACACACGCACGCAGACACACACACATGCACACGCACCCACACACGCACAGACACACACACGCACAGACACACACCCACACACGCACACAGACACACGCACACATGCACACACACCCACACATGCACACAGACACACACACAGACACACACACGCACACACGCACACGCACAGACACCCACACACGCACATACACACGCACACAGACACACACGCACACAGACACACACACACATGCATACAGACACACACATGCACACGCACCCACACACGCACACACAGACACACACAGACACACACACGCACACGCACACACGCACACGCACACAGACACACACACATGCACACGCACCCACACACACACAGACACACACACGCACAGACACACACACACGCACACAGACACACACACACACACGCACACAGACACACACACACGCACACACACACACACACACACACACACACACACACACACACATGCACACGCACCCACACATGCACAGACACACACACGCACAGACACACACCCACACACGCACACAGACACACACACACACACGCACGCACTTGAACCCAGGAGATCTTCAGTCTCATGTCATTCATCCAACCAATGCAAAATATTTACTCAATCACTTGTATTTGCCATGCATCACGCTAGGCTGAAAGGACACAGTTTCTGCCCATCCAATATTTAAATTTTTTCGTGCAGCATGAACGGGTCAACGGTGACGGTGACGTAACGGGAACGTGGGAGGCGGGAGCTCCCTTTGACATCTGTCTAGTGGAGGATGTTCTTACCTTGTTGCTGAATGGACATTCTGGCAGGCCCGAGAATTTCCTGAGCGTTCGCAGGTAATTCCAAGGCTGTGCCCATTTTCACACGCAAAGCGCAGTCTCGATTCAGAAGCGAGGACGCCGGGTCGACGCTGGCAAATTCTTTCGGTGGCCGGACCTCTCCCTCCAGGACAGAAGCAGCCGGGCGGAGTGTGGCTGTTCCTCCTCGTCACCTGCCTCTGTCCCCGCTCACCTCCTCGCCCACCTTCTCCGACAGCTGTGGGAGGAGTAACCAGTTGCTGTTGTCATAGATAAATAAGTCTAACCGTTGATTTGGGGGGTTCTTCGGAAGCCCCGTTCACTCTGTCGCGGGCGAGGTCCTTCACTCTGGCTGTCACCGATTCCTCGCGAGCCCTCACTGGCTGGTTCTCCTTTGCTGAGGACGTTCTCCGCTCAGGGTGGGTACAGAAAGGGCCCGAGGGAATGTCTGCACCGCTCACCGGTGGCCGACCCAGGACACACGCTCTTGCTCCCGAGAAGGCCTGCCTGACACGTCACTGACCCAGCACAGACACGCTCCCCTGGGCCTCCTTCCAGCCTCTGC
>NW_011889512.1:0-1775 GCF_000151845.1 Pteropus vampyrus | reverse complement strand
AGCCCCCTGGGTGATTTGGGGACACTGTCCTCAGCCATCTTCCTTCAAAAGTTCGGGCGTTCTGCAGGTGGCTTCTCGCACATGGCGGCTTCTACCGTGTGCCTCAGTCAGCATCGCTGACACAACGCCCTGTCGCGAACACCACGTGGGGAATGAGCGCACGGTGACAACGAGGCCAGAGAGGGGACCGCTGGGGACTCTGTCTGCCCCCAAAGGTCTCCTCTTTACAGATGCTAAAAGAAAGGAATATTCTAAAACTCTTTCTTCAGATGCGTAGGACACCAGAGGTAAGGGCCCCCGACTTTCTACCACCAGGAACGTCTTTTCTCAAAGATCGCTTATTAAATGCTCGTTGTCGAGTCAAAAATACGGCCGGCCGGTATTTTGCAGCTGTGACGTGGCACAGGAGTTGGCACAGGGAGGCGCCATTACTTCGGTGAGATTTTAGTGTTGAGCGTATTTGATTGCGTTCTAATTCTCGGCCCGTGGATGGACACGATGACTCGGCAAAACGAGATTTCTCTATTCGCAAAAGAAGCTCAGGCAAGTTGTAGGGCAAAACAAACAAACAAACAAACAAACAACAAACAAATAAATATATCTATCTATCTGAGGGCCCTAGGCAAAAAGTTAAGTGTGTTTTCTGTATAAGAGAAAAAATAATTCATAACAGGAGGAGGGCCCAATTTTGGAATTCCCCTTGAGAATTACATCTGTTTAACATGTATTATGTTTGATGACAAAATAGACAGATTGTAATATATAGCAATTTAACCGAACATGTTAAGCATAGTAAATCATCGTCTTTTACCAGTAAAACTCAAAGGAGCCAGAAGAGCATATAGCCAGACACATCTGCCATTTTTCTTAACCAACATATTTATGAGGCCTGATTTTCATTGCGATGATGTATTTAATTTTTATTCTGTGATTTAGGGTGGATCACAATACGATCCTCAAGCATTCTTTACGTAATAGAATTCTGTCTCCACAGTTATTTTAGGAACGAGTAAACATGAAAGTGACATTCCAAAATCTAGGAACTAAACATTTTTTTTTTTTTAATCTGGGTAATTCAGAAACATTTGGTCATTTGAAATATATTTAAATGCCTTTCGAATATGATAGTAGCTCTAAATTAATAACAAAAGGTTCAAACCCTCGCCTTTTTTTTCACCTCTCATTCCTGGGCGTTTTAGGAGAAAGAATTATCCTCTGCACGTTGCTCACTTGTGTCTTTTCCGTGCTGGCCTCTCGTGACAGACAGAAAGACAGGGGCCATAGCAGAAGCCCGAGCCTACGCGTGTGCAGCTTCTCGTTCACCTTCACAGCGAACTAGGACGGTGGCCGCGGATGTGCAGGGAGCTGACACAGAGCAGTAGGGCAACTGTTATCAGCCTGTCCTACAGATGAGGGTCCTGAGACGCAAAGGCTCTTTCGCCGATGCAGCGCTCCATCGAAGAGAGAGGAGCCGGTCCCAGACAGGTGAGACACGTCGTGCACGTTTTCTGTCTCTAGTCCGAATTTAAATATGTTTTTGATGAGCCGTATATATTTAAATTAAAAAATTATTCTTTGGGAAAAACTTGGTTGATGTTTTAAGAAGAGAACACTTTTGTACTTACATAGTCCTCATTTGTTATCTTGGGGTATTGATTGTTGGATTTTTAGGTTTCGATCCAATATTTGAATCAGAAATCTAACAAAAAAAAATACAATGAATTCAATAATTTTTAGAAAAAAGTAAATGAAAACTCCTCTGATGGCAATCATTT
>NW_011889511.1:82564-83780 GCF_000151845.1 Pteropus vampyrus | reverse complement strand
CAGAAACTGAATTCATATGCTCTAATAAGAATGATACACTGAAATATTAAATAATATAGATGTTGCCTACAATATGCAAGAATCCCAGTAATTCTCTACAAACCACATCTATTGCCATAATTTTTTGAAATGAAGTTTCAAAATAATTTATTACATTGATAACATCAAATGGTTTCTTCTTCAAAGGAATAAGCTTAGGAGGATATGGGAACTCTCTAATGGTAAATCTCATTATTTCTGATCAAGCCAGCCAAAACAAAGCCTAGACCACTTAGACAAATTGCTGGTAATAAAATGGTCCATGACCACTAGAGATATGCCACAAATCCTACCAAATTCATTACTATCCCTTCACATCCCAGTAACAAGAAAGAAATGACACCGACTCTCTGGGATTTGTAAGGCAAAGTTACTCATGCGACGTCACAGGAACCCCATGACCTTGTGGCTCAGATGTTCTCGGAAGTACCACCAACATGAGCCTTTGCAGCCTGGAGACTTCGGCAAAAGCCTAATCTCTGCACCCTGTGAAGAACACTGGACATGCAGCTGCCATCGTGCCTTAGTCGGGAGTCCCTCTACAGGACAAACTACAGACCATTCCAGCTTGCCTGTGCAGATCCCTCCCCTTCACAGGATCAATTGGAAATCACACTGGCCTGAGGTGATGGGCCCACCCCTACTCAACCTGCAGATTGTCCGTGGCACCTAGTTGCTGGGCCAAACATTCACCACAGACAGCCAGCACTGTGAGTACATTTCAGAAAGTTTCAGGCAGATCACTGCTGCCAACACAAACTTGGGCTGATCTCGAGGATCTGTGAGCCAGTCTCACACAGCAGCTGGTCTTGCTGTGATCTGTGACTTTTGTGGGAACCCGCAATTAGTCCCTGAAGTTGCAGCAAGACTGAGGCTATATTGACCTGATGGCCATTTTCTTCCTGAGATCCCACCCCACCCAATTCACATGAGGTGGCCAGTTGACAGTCTCCACCACATCTCTACCACCTTGCCCCTTCCTCCACACAGGCAACAAACTTGGGCTAGCACAGCGAGCACATTGCAGGAAAATCAGTTGCAGGCAGGCCTCTGTTGCCTATAAAAGCTGCAATATCTCTTGAGGGGATTGCAGGGCTCTCTGGGTCCACCCCAGATGGCAGCTGGTCTGACTGTGATTTGTGTCTACAGTGGAAATGCACAAAAGTTGCAGAAAAAC
>NW_011889511.1:77790-78964 GCF_000151845.1 Pteropus vampyrus | reverse complement strand
ATCCTCTCCAACATTTGTTATTATTTGTCCTGTTGATTATAGCTATTCTAGGTGTGAGATGGTATCTCGTGGTTTTGATTTGCATTTCCCTAATAGCTGGAGATGTTGAATATCTTTTCATATATTTGTTGGCCATTTGTTTGTCCTCTAGGGAAAAGTGTCTGTTCAGGTCCTCTGCTCATTTTTTGATTGGATCCTTTGTTATTTTCTTATTATTGAGCTGTATGAGTTCTTGGCATATTTTGGATATTAGGCCCTTATCGGAGGCGTTGCTTGCAAATATATTTTCCCATTCAGATGGTTGTCTCTTTACATTGTTGTCAATTTCTTTTGCTGAGCAGAAGCTTTTTAGTTCGATATAGCCCCGTTTATTTATTTTAGCTTTAACTTCCCTTGCTTTTGAGGTCAGAATCATAAAATCCTCTTTAAGTCCAAGGTCTTTGAGTTTCGTTCCTATGTTTTTTTCTATGCATTTTAATGTTTCAGGTCTTATATTCAGGTCCTTACTCAATTTTGAGTTAATTTTGGCATGTGGAATGAAACAGTCTAGTTTCATTCTTTTGCAAATGGTCTTCCAGTTTTCCTGGCACCATTTATTGAAGAGACTTTCCTTTCTCCACTGTATGTTTTGACTTTTTTGTCAAAAATTACTTGCCCATATAAATATGAGTTTACTTTTAGACTCTCCATTCTGTTCCACCAGTCTCTGTGTCTGTTTTGCTGTCAATACCATGCTGTTTTGATTACTGTAGCTTTGTAGTATAATTTTAACTCGGGTGGAATGATGCCTCCAGCCTCATTGTCGTTTCTTAGGATGGCTTTGGCAATTCGGGGTCCTTTGTGCTCCCATACAAATCTGAAGGATTTTTTTTGTCCTATTTCTTTAAAAAATGCCAATGAGATTTTGATGGGGATTACATTAAGTCTGTATAATGCTTTAGGTAATATGGTTATTATGACTATGTTGATTCTTCCAATCCAAGAACAGAGAATATTTTCCATTTCTTTGTATCTTCTTTGATTTCTTTAAAAAGGTCTTGCACTTTTCATTATATACGTCCTTCACATGTTTCCTTAAATTTATTTCTAGGTATTTTATTCTTTTTGCTGCAATTGCAAAAGGAATTATTTTTTCCAGTTCTTTTTCTGACGTTTCATTATTAGAGTATAGGAA
>NW_011889511.1:74346-75955 GCF_000151845.1 Pteropus vampyrus | reverse complement strand
GTGTGCCTTATCTCCATTCTCCTTTTGATTTAGAATTTTGAATCCTCCCCTTTTCAGTCATTGTTATCTCAGTTTGTCCCTATGTATGCTGAACGTTCATTACTGTCTTACAACAGTAATTCTCTTATTATTATTTAAGCTTATAATGCCCTGCTCTTAGTACGGATTTGTGTGATAGTTAGTCACTTTACTACTAATTATGCATTTTTTTTTGTCATTTTCTTTTAGGTGAGCTGACCCTTTGCAGTATTTCCTGTAGTGCAGGCCTCGTAGTGGAGAATTGTCTCCATTTTTGTATGTCTGGAAACTTATTAATTTCTCCTTCATATCTAAGGGAGAGCTTAGCTGGATACATTATTCTAGGCTGGTAGTTCCTTTCACTTAATGGTTTGAAAATTTGATTCCATTCTTTCCTAGTTTGTGCTGAGAAGTCCAAGGATAATCTCATGGGTTTACTTTATAAATTACCGTTTTGTCCTCCCTGGCTGCCCTGAGAATTCTATCTTTGTCACTGATTTTTGATAACTTTAATACAATGTGTCGTGGTGAAGGCCTTTTTGGGTTGAGATAATTGGGTGTTGACTTCTTGAATTACAAGCTACAGCTCATTCCTTAGATTTGAGAAATTCTCATCTACTATTTTTCTGAAAATGCTTTCTAGTCCCTGCTCTTTTTCCTACCCTTCGATAATACCCATTATTCTTATGTTTTCTCTCCTGATGGTGTCAGCTAGTTCTTGAATTTCTCTTTCATTATTTTTCATTCTTCAGTTTCTCTCTTCCTTCTTACTTATTTCTAGATTTCTGTCTTCGATATCACTGATCCTTTCCTCTATTCAGTCGACTCTATTTTTCAAGTTTGTTATTTCATTTTTCAACTCTTGCAATGTTTTATTTTATCTCCAGAAGATCTATTCTGTTCTTTTTGAGGGTTTCAATCTTCTTGCTCTGCCCAGCTAGTTGTTTATTTCAATTCCTAGGTCTGTAAGCTTATTTTCAGGAGATTTTTCTCTTTCTTTCTGAGATACTTTGTCACCTTGGTTGTTCATGGTGTTTAATGGACTATTTCTCTACCTGAGTATTAATGGAAGTGTGTTCTGCTGTTTTTACAGAAAGGAGATTATATAAAGGTCTGTCTTTAGCCTGCTGCAAAGAAGGTGCTTTTCTATTGGTTTCCAGTAGGTCATGTCTAAGCCTCTTGGATCCTCGCTTTATATAAAGCCTTAATAATGCCTTTTTTATTTTCTTGTAGATATTTAATCACACTTGCTACCCTCTGTTTCAGTCCCTGTCCATGTCAGCGACAGTTTCGGCAGCATTTGCTCAGATTCTCCTGGGGCTCTACGGAGTTCCTTCTCAGAGGGTATAAGGGGAGGGAGCCTCTGGGTTGGGAGTTGGGGGCTGCAACAGAGCCTCGATTTTGCAGCTGAGGCCAGTAAAAATCAACTGTTGTTTTTCAGAAGTCCCATCCTGCTTCTCTGTTTTACATCCTGATGACTGGGCCTGGCTGCCGGCTACTTGAAACTTACAGCACTTCCAGGCAGGGCTGTTCAGAGAAGTCGTCGCACCTTCTCTCCTCCCCTTCCTCCTGCAGGGAGCTCCAGAGGCTG
>NW_011889511.1:69110-71266 GCF_000151845.1 Pteropus vampyrus | reverse complement strand
GATAAGAGAGGTCGGTAAAGTGACTGAATTGATTAAACTGATAAATATTTATTACTAGCATTCTTGAGTCCTAGCCAGAATTATATCTAAAATGTAATGAGGAAAAGATACCTTTTATTAATGTACACAAATTACAAAATATATGGAAATAAGTTCAAAAAATGTGAAAAACGTTTCTGACAAAAACACATATATGATGTATTCTTGAATTCTACATTTGAAACTTAAATCATTTTGGTTACAAATACCATCCCAATAAATTTAAATAAATAAATAAATGAACAAATAAACAAATAAATAAATAAGAAAAAGAAAAAGAAACCAGAAGAATTGCTGAAGAATCTTAAAGACCTAGATAAAGATACTTTTACAGTTCTTAGATAGAGGTATTCAGTATGATCAAGATAGCAATTCTTTTCCACACTAATTCAACATTTAATATAGTGTAAGTAAAAATCTTCATAAGTTTCTAAGACCTCTGAAACTATTTTAATACTTATGCAAAAAAATAATTCTTTGAAACAGAAAATGTTGAGTGGTAGGCTCTTATTAGATATCAAGATCCATTTAAATTTTCTAAAGTAATGGTGTATTGGATTAGGAATAATTAACCATCAAAGGAAAATAGCCTAGAAATAGATCACAAGGATTGGGACTATAAATATAGTAAATATGACATATCGGACTAGGAAAGTAGGTTCAATCTTTTTTAATGTGTTGAAAAGCTCGGTTTTAAGGCAACAGAATGCTACTCGAAAGGCAGATTTAAATTCTTTACACATATGCACACACACACAGAAACACATATTTTCTCTTTTTCTAAGACTTCCCACAAAATACACCCACATATGTGTATTCAAAGCTCTAAATATAAAAAATATTTGAACTAGATTAAAACATTTATGAATTTTTAAATAATCTTGACCTAAAAATGCATAAACTTTGATGAATGCAATTGACGACAATAAAATAAAGAGTATAACCACTCCACACTAAAAAAATAATATCTAGAAAAAATTTTAACTTTTGTATTATGATGCATAAAATCTTTTATGTCAATAGAACATTTTGAATATGGCAATTAAATTAGATAAAGTATATTTAAAGACAATTCATAAAGAAGTAAAGTATCGATGCCTAAATATGCCAATATTGACAAAATTAATGTCAATTATTGAATTAAAGTGAGATCTAATTTTATTTTGTAAAAAACAAGTGTTTATAAAATCTTTTTCAGTAAGTCTGTGGGAAAGAATAACAGAAATATATAGGAAGAAATTCATTAAAAGACGTAAAGAACAAAATTCTTACACAATTTTCAAAAGTTTAAGAGCATTAAAGACCTAAATGAGCACAAAATTGTATTATATTCATGCATGAAAAGATTCACTTCTCAATAGTGTAAATGCAACTCCTATATAACATTTTATTACCTTTAGTTTTTTAACATGGCAAGTAGAATTAATATTTAAATGGACAAAATAGGCCCAAGGTAGCCAAATGACTTTTTATAAAAGACTGATGATGAGTGAATTTCCTATCAGCTACATATTATAAAGTTATATAAACAAACACAAGTTTAGAAAAATTGATTATTTGACTAACACATAACTCAGAACTAAACTCAGACATAAATGAAAACTCAATATCGGAAAAGTTGAAATACTTGATGAATGGTGCTTAGACAATTGTTTATCTACATTAGAACAAAAATTAAACATAACTTTTCATCATTGTACACAAAAGTTCATGTTCAATGGGTTAAATTTGAAAATAAAAAAACACAACATTTGAAATGTTTAGAAGAAATATAGAATGATATTTTCCTGGCTATATGATAGAAAATGACTTGTTAAGTAAGACATACAAGTGCTAAACATGCTCATAAAGACAGATATCTGACTTTCTTGAGAAGTTTCTATTTGTCAAATAAAATGAGACATGTAAAAGAGAGAACTTTGAAATATAATGAATTAGTACACAGGATTCTTAAAGAACTCCAAGAAATGAATAACAACAGAAAGGAATTCGAGCCAAGTAGAAAAACAGAGCAAAAGACATGAATACACATTTCATAGAAGATATTAAAAAATAAATATCCAATATCCATGAAAATATGCTCAACTTCAAGTTATTAGAATTGCAAAATAAAGCCA
>NW_011889511.1:65420-68285 GCF_000151845.1 Pteropus vampyrus | reverse complement strand
TTTGTGATGTTCCAAGATGGGCTACAGACTGAGAAAAACTTCTTTTTAACATAAAATTGAAAACCAAATTTTGTTTGTACCAAAACAAATTTTCATTAAGTCTATAATTAAAAGTAAGTTAAATTCAACTTTTAAGGAACACGTTTCTGTGCAAAATAACACATTTCTTTACCTATATCTTCAGTATTATGAAGACAAAATAAGATGCTTTATCTACTCTTTGAAGAATGGCAAAAATGTATATAAAAACTACTGAATTAAAGCACAAAAATATGTTTACAACTTGGATTAGTATGATTTTCTAGCATTTAATCAAGAATTAGAATTTGTTTTCATAATCAAAGATCTCATACAAGTTCACCCTAACCTGTGAATACATCCAACATCCCATTTCACTGACAGTGTCTTTAACCAAATACAATATCATCTCCCATTTAAATGTCAGACCTGCAAATTCATGGACACTGACCTGAGAAATGGAAGTAACTTAGAGACCAAATACATGATACAGCTGCAGAAAGCAGCTGTGCAGATGAATAACAAATATTAAAAATTTAAAACTATTCTTTTAGCTCCAGAAAATTCTTCTGAATATTAACCAATTGCTTTCTCATTAATTTGAGTAAAAGTGAATTTCCAAATGTAACTTGTTTATCACTTTTGAAAAAAAAAAACTCTTCTGTGGGTCATTTTAATGTAATCTAAGAAAAAAATTGTAAGTTGAACTTAGTTTATTTTTTCTTCAAATAAGACAAATACCTGTATCTTTTAATTATCCTCCAAAATTTGCTAGATTGATTCTAATCTCAAACACGATTTACTCCACATATTCAAATCCACTGAATTCACTACATCATCTGTTTTAGAATTTACTGCATCTTTGCTACTTTGGAATTAGTAACAAATATGTTTACTATTCGTGGCACATTCTTATTAAACCTATAGTTAAATTTTTACCCCACAGTTTTTTCATAGCATTTTTCATCTCCAAATTTCTCAGGCTGTATATTAAAGGATTCAACATGGGAGTGATAACCGTATAAAACACAGTTACATATTTATCAATGGGGTAGTTGGAAACAGGTCTAACATAAATGAAAATACAGGGGACGAAAAAGAGGACAACCACCATGACATGAGAACTGCAGGTAGACAGGGCTTTGCGCCTCCCTTCCTGACTGTGACTTTTAAGGGAATTTAAGATGACTCCGTAGGAAATTAGCAGAATGATAAACATGATCGTACAGATTGCACCACCATTGGCAACAACCGTGAGGCCTACAAAGTAGGTGTCAGTGCAGGCGAGTTCCAATAATGGGTACATGTCACAGAAGAAGTGGTTAATGACATTGGAACCACAGAAGGGGAGGCTGTACACAACGAGAATTTGAAACGTAGAGTGCATAAAACCTCCAACCCAGGCCACCACCAACAGCACGATGCAAACCTTTCTATTCATAATGGTTAGGTAGTGTAGTGGCTTACAGATAGCCACATATCGATCATAGGCCATCACCACCAGTAGGAAGACCTCAGCACCTCCAAATATGTGTTCCACAAAGAGCTGTCCCATACAAGCTGAGAAAGAAATTGTCTTTTTATCATGCAGTAAGTCTATAAAAAATTTTGGTGAAACGACAGTGGAATAAACCACATCTATGAGTGACAGATAGGCAAGGAAGAGGTACATGGGGGAGCCCAGGGAAGGGCTGGCAAAAACAGTCACCACGATGAGCAGGTTGCCCACCACTGTCACTATGTAGATGAGTAAAAATATGACAAATAATACTTTTTGCCCCTCAGGATCCTGAGTGAGGCCCAGGAGGATAAATTCTGTCACATTGTTAGTCTGTCGCATTGATTCTTCTATAAGGGCTAGTTCGGGATATGAGGTCAGGAGACGGGACCTGTAAAGAAATCATGAATGTGACTATAAACACATTGATTATGCTCTGGATACAACTTCATCAATATATCTTCTACAGTGGTTTATACACAATAAACATTTAGTAAATATCTATGAATTCTTTCTCCAAACAGCACATTATACCTTCCCTTGACAATCAATTTCTTGTCAGATGATTTTGCTGGTGCTACAAGTAAAAGGTTCTATCTCTAGGTCTCAGTGGATCATCCACAGAGAAGAGGAATCAAAGGCCCGACATCAGTCACACGTTTCATAGAGCCTTGTTTAAACCATGTCAGTCTGTGGCACAGAAGTCAGCAGTGATAAACTGGGAAAGGGTTCCAGCCTTTCAGAAACTCACTCTCTGCTGGTGGCAAAACGACTGTAAACACATTGGCAAAGAGTAAGTCCCCTGAGTTGGTAGCACTTGTAGTGAGTACCTTTACAATAGGAACTGTGTCCCACCAAAAATAAACTCTCCTCTGGAATTACTCACTTAATACAGTGGTGATCCATGATTAGAGGTTCAGTTCTCCATGATTCTAAGGAATTTCAGTCTTCATGGATATCTCATTAAATTTCAGGAGACCGTTCTTTGAACTGAATCAAATAACTACACAATTATCACATCAGTCTAGCAATTATTTGATCTGACTCTGTAGTCACAGTTTTATTGTTTGTTTTTGACTGTCGGCTTTTCTGTTTCACTTTTTATTTATTTTAATTAGTTTCAAGTATACAGTACATTGGTTAGAGTTCGTAAAACGGTCCCCCCCCAATTGCTCCCTCCCTCCCCTGACGCTCCACCTAGCCAACATATTCATTCTAATTACATTCCCTATGCTGTGCTCCCCATCCCTGTGTCCATCCATAACTACTAATTTGTACTGCTTTAACTATTCACCTCATTCTCCCAGCCCCCCAAAATCCCCTCCCTTTTGTCCATCACCACATTGTCC
>NW_011889511.1:58856-64025 GCF_000151845.1 Pteropus vampyrus | reverse complement strand
TCTTCTCATTTTGGCTGCCCTTATGTATCTTTTTCTATGTACTAAGCAAAGCTCCTAAGTCTCTCGGTCTTATTAGTGTGGATTTGTGAAGTAGGTGTCCAGTGGCATAGTCCTGAGAGGGGCTCAGCTACAGGTCAAATTAGCTCAAGCCTCTACCCCTACAGGGCCACCTGTCAGGATTCAGCAAGCAATCCGCAGATGCTGTGCTTATAGTTGCCTCAAAAGGCCACACCAGAAACCAAGGCCAGCTGCCTCCAGTGTGAGTCTAGGCATTGCTCAGCAAAGAGCACCTGACTCACTGAGGATACACCTGGATGTGATTTGGGTGGGGCCTCGAGTTGGGGAGGCGGGGTTTCAGGGAATCCTCTAGGCAGAGCGACCTCTGTTATCCAGTCTGATGACCTCACGGCAATGGTAGTGCTGTGTCTGGTGCACTGGGAGGGGTGGAGGTCGGGGAGCTCAACAGGGAACAATGGATACCACCAGCACTTTTGTACAGAGCGAGTCTTGCCTCAACCCTCACTCTGACAATGTCTCCCTGTAAGTCCCTAGTGCCCTCTGTGTGTAGCTGAATCAGCGCTAGTGCTCAGAGCGAGCAGGTCTGTCACTGTGAAAATGCACTCACCGACGCGGCCCCTTTAAGAGGCTTCTGTCGCTGCTACTGTGCAGCCTCTGTCTCACTCAGCAGCTCGAGACCTGGCAGCCCCGCGTCCTCGCCCCGTCCTACCTTCTGCCATTGCAGGGTGATTTCTTGGATTTTTTTCATTTATATGGATTGTTCATCAAGATCCCAGGAGATTTTTCCTTGCTGTTGCTCCTTGTTTCTGTCACAACTTTGATTTGGTTGCCAGAGGGATGAACAGAGCCTCTATGATCTATGCCATTTTGGTTTCAGATCTGACTGTCACCTTTTTTAAGGAGTTGTAATTCTATGCATTTAATCACACCCTAGGCCACAACTCATAACACATATACACTATTTAGATTTTCAGCTCGTATTTTTGAACTTAACCAAACTGTGACTATCACCAACTACTACATTAGAAGCTAGTACTTTTTTCAAATCTTTTGTTGTAACCTAGGTAATGAGGGAAGAGAACTTAGACACTGGAAGGAGAGAGAGAGGAAAATGGGACACAGTTTTATATACAGTGCTTCTTAGGTGCTGAAAGAACTCAAAAACAGAGCCGCAGGGTCCAGGTTCCAAAAGGCAGCATACTCAAGGGAAAAGCCCGAGCTCAGTGTAAGAAGACATGGGTTTGGCCATTTAAAATGGATTTGCAAGTCTGTCTTATTGGAAAATTAAGGGCTTTAACTGGAAAACCTCAGAAACATTTTCAGTCTAAGAATCTATCATACTCTTTGTGCAGCCCCATCTTATTCTATTCTGCTGACTTTTTCATATTTTTATAATTAAAGAAAAATCTCCGGGCCTATCACTCTGACTTCAACAATGTTATCCAGTGATAAATGGGATTTTAGAATTATAAAGACCGAATAATGACTATAAGGTACTCGTTCAGGGTGTAATTTTAAACACCTAAAACATCCTCCAGGGAAAGTGTAGCACAGGGATGAATATCACGGACTCTGAAGCTGCACTGACTATGTTGAAATCCCAGCTTTGCCACTTCCTATCTAGGTGACCTTGGGCAACAGAAAAAACGTCTCTGTGCCTCGGTTTCATCATGGTTAGAATAGGGTACCAATAGTGACTACCTTTAGGTGACTGTCTTATTACAAGTACCTAAAACACTTCCTGGCACCTGGTAAAGGTTTGATAAATGACAGCTGTTATCAATGTTCTTGAACGTTTCGCTATGAACAATGCATCAGAAGAAATCATTTGAGTCTTTGTAATTTTCTAAGGATTATAGACACAGTCCAAGATAAAAAGAATATAATACCTCTAATCCATGGACGCGTCTATGGGCATGAGGTAAGAGCATATGTCATAGGAATTATCCATTTTATGATATGTGAATTGTAGTATTACCTGTGAGGGAACGTATTCTGATTAGAAGCCAGCAGAATGATAGGGAAAAAGTTGGATCCATGCACTTTAGGAAGACCTAAATAGTGGAAAATGAAAGAAGGATGAAATGAGGAAGGAGAAACTAATTTAAGAAATTAATATCCTCAAGTAATAAGAATGTTAATGTTGTAATTGAGTGAGATAAGTATTCTTTAAAACATCTTCAGAAAGGTTTCCTTTAGTGAGGAAGTGCTGGAGGCCAAATACCTTGAAATGTCCCAGGTTTACTCAGGAGGCCCCTTGAGAAGCAATAACAAATACATATATTATACATCTCAGTAAAGAAAATGCAAAAAGAAAAAAAATTGATTCCTCAGAGTCCCTATAACAGATGATAAGTACAAAGTTAAACAAGAGAAAGGAATTGTACAACTATAGATACAAACTCAAACTCTTATTCACTGATGAAGAAATTACTGGATTACTAAACCTCAGATGGAGAAGCCAAAACCATCCACACTGATTTGGCAGGGGTAGGAAGACTGAGCAGAAAAAGCTGAACTTTCTGTGGGAGACAGCTGTGATGAACACTCAACATGCCTCACTCACATCACTGCTCCAATTTATTCAGGCATCTTTCATTGATGATGCTACAGACTGATAAAGGCACACTCACTGAAGCACATAAAGGTATAAGGTAAGCTCTATCCAAATTTTCCCGATTTTACTTTTTGCAGAAACTGTCAGTGCCCTTATTCTTATTAGTTGTCAGTGCTGGGTTTCACCAGGATAAATCTTCTATTAGCCAGTGCAATTATTTAGATATAAAAATTAGGTAAATAAATTATTCTCAGTCGCTGAACTCATCATTGATTCTGTATTATAAAAACTGAAAGACAGTGTTACTGGGTTTTCAACTTAAACCACTAAATTAATAATTATCTATTTAAAAAACATCATTTAACATAGCTTCTTAAAGTATGGCTTTTTAAAAGGACAAATTAAAATTTCATAGAAAGAAAAATGCCCCATAGTACTTTAAAATTACAGTTTATGATTCCTTAACTGTAGCTCCAGCATCTATGATTGCCCCTTGTGCATTTTAAGTGATCAATAAAGATTTGACTATTAAAGATGTTCTTAACTTCATTATTACTCTAAGCTACTGAAAACTATTAATTGGACTCAGAATCATACAAAATTCTACACTTTATCAATATCGTACTTTATTAAAATATTCATATTTACTTTAAACATTTAAGAAATTCTTCAAATCTCTAACATATTCAATGAAAACAAATAAATCACTAAAATGGTCAACAACATAAAGCCATGATAACTATCCCACAATGAGAAAACAAGATATAAATTAAGTAGATCTGCATTATGCCAAATTCAACAACATAAGACAGAAAAACAAACCACTAACATGTTACGCAAGGTGTAAAAAACTGGGAAACACTGTCGATAAGAAAGATATTAAAGATTATAAACTGTGAATTTCAGAATCAATCCAGATCTTTTTAAAATAGGATCACAATTCATGCTTCAATATGGTTCTATTTAACTGTCTGTATAGTGAAACCAGTTTACCATGTAAGCAATAGATTTTTTAAATCATTAATCACTGACCATGGAAATGATGCAACAAAAATTTTGAGGTCTTAAAAACACCTAATTAGCTCATCTGATTTTTTTAAAAATGAAAAAAGATTAATTTTTTTAAAAATCATATATACCAAATCAATTTCTTTATATTAAAAGAAAAATCGCACATCTAAAACCTGAATATGGTTGAACAGACTTTGGGGACAATATAGAAAACTAAATTTCAGAGACAGTGGGTTGCTGATTTCTTTAAGATTCTGTAGCTCTAATATCTGACAAAATTCATGAACTCTATTTCCACAGACACTAAAATTCACTTTCTAAGAAGGCATAAATAAGTACATGTCGATGAAGCTAATAACTAAATTTCTCTGAACTTTTGTTTCCACATTATAAGTTTTGAGTTTCCCTTTGTAATAAGGGGCTATTAATTTAAATATCAAAATGTTATTTGGGGCATATACATAAAAGATAGGAACCAAACATGGAACAGATATTTATATACAAATGTTCATTGCAAAATGATTCCCCGAGTACAGGTTTCTTTAGAAATATGTACAAATATGGGTTGCTGTGATGATTTTAAAGGTTCACATTTATCAATTTTCCATATCAGAATCCAAAAATCTCTATCAAACTTCTATATTAGGATCTAAAATCCCATATCAAGTTTCCAGGATAGAATAGGCATGTATTCCTTTATATTCTAACACAATTGATATGTATAAAATTTTAAGTCCTCTGATTAAAATTTTTTAAGTAATTATATATATACCATAACATGTAAGATATAATAACCTATGAACCACGAATATATCAATTAGTTTATCTGTAATGTATTACATGATTCTCCTTGATACTTGGCAAAATGGATGATAAACACCTGGCAGGTTTTAATACTAAAACTAAATACATTTTGTAATTTCTGGTTAACTTCTGTGTTTTGCCAGCTAAAATTTCTCAATTCAGACTTTCTCCTATGAAAATATATATTTAAGACCTTAGCTATATTTAAATACATTGAATGAATTTTCAACGATCATTCCTTCTTAGTCGTTTCAAGAATTCACCTCGGGTCTTTGCCTTAGTCTTTAAATCAGTACGTCTTTCACTGAGAGTAACTGTAGAAACATCATGTATCTATACAATAATGGATAGTTGATTAATAGATCTACAGATAATTTCATGAGGCCACATTTTCCATATTTCCACACAGATTCCCCATCACCGATTTTTCAGATAAGTATAGCAGTATCCACTGCGGATGTCTACAATATAAAGACACTTAAATAAAACAATTATTTGCTGTGAAAAAATAGCATAACATTCTCACCTGCTGGAAAAATTTTCCAGAGAAAAACAAAGCTGCTCTGTTCAAATGACTATATAAAACCTGGCCGGATTAGTGGAAATTAACTTGGCTGTATAAACCTGGCCCAATTATTGGAAATTAACTTGCCCAAGTCTATCATTTGCCAAGATAAAAACTCCCAAAACTTTAAAACACTGAAATTAGTTATTTGAACGTGCCACTTCTCAGTCCATTATGGTGAGGCAAACAAGAAGTACTTGACTTTGAGGATGTA
>NW_011889511.1:54412-55966 GCF_000151845.1 Pteropus vampyrus | reverse complement strand
GGAAAAACACAACCTTCTGAAATGACTCAATGAAACTGAAAAGTTAAATACTCCTATATCTCCCAAGAAATGAACGACTCTTTTGCACTCATGATTGAGTCATAGGAAACCATAAGAAACCAAGGGATGGCTAGAAATATGTGAATTTAGCAGGTTTATAGGATCCAAGGTTTAAAAAAAAATTTGGTTGCATTTCTATATATTAGCATTAAGAATAATTGGAAAATGAAAACAATTTTAGCACCTTTTACATCTGAAAATGTAAATACATAGGAAAAGATGAGCAAGATCCCTACATTAAAAACTAGAAATCTTTTCAGAATTAAAATTTTAAAACACCTAAAGAAATAGATATATCATGTTCAGGAACTAAAAAATTCAAATTGTTAAAATGTTATTCATACCCCATATTTAAAATATTTAATTTAAATAAACCTTTTAAAAAATTTTTAAATTTATTGGGATAATAGTTCATCAAATTATATAGGTTTCAAGTATACAATTCAAAATACATCAAAAGTATATTGCAATGTGTGTTTACCACCCAAAGTCAAATCGCCTTCTGTCACCATGTATTTGACCCCTTTCTCGTGCTCTAACTTCCCTCTTCCCCCTTTCCTTCTGGTAATCACTAATGTGTTCTGACTATGAGGCTTTCTTTGTGTTGTTGATTTGTTGCTTTCAGATTCACATCCCACATATGAGTGAAATCATGGTTCTCAATTTTTTCCATCTGGCTTACTTCACTTAGTATGATCCATTCATGTCATTGTAAATGGCAGTATTTCATCTTTTCTTATGGCTCAGTAATATTCACTGTATATATGGACCACATCTTCTTTATCCATCATCTTTCGAAGGATACCGGTTGTTTCCATATCTTGGTCATCGTGAATAATGCTGCAATGAACACTGGGGTGTATTATCTTTACAATGAATGTTTTCAAATTTAGAGAGTAGATACCCAGAAGAGGGATTGCTGGGTCATATGGTACTTCTATTCTTAATTTTTTGAGGCACTTCAATACTGTTTTCTATAGTGGCTGTACCAATTTCGATTTCCACCAGCAGTATATGAAAGTTCCTCTTTCCCTACAATCTATCTAACATTTATAATTACTTGTCCTGTTGATAATAGACATTCCAATAGCTCTGAGGTGGTATCTCATTGTGATTTTGATTTGCATTTCCCTAATAGCTAGTGAAGTTGAGTATCTTTTCATTGATCTGTTGGCTGTTTGTATGTCTTTTTGAGAGAAGTATCTGTTCACATCCTCTGCCCGTGTTTTAACTGGATTGTTCGTTATTTTGTTGTTGAGTTGTATGAATTCTTTACATATTTGGATATTAGCCCCTTTTCAAGGCATTGTTTGCAAATATCTTCTCCCATTCTGTTGGTTGCCTCTTTGTTTTGCTGATGATTTCTTTTGCTGTACAAAATCTTTTCAGTTTGATATAGTCCCATTCATTTATTTTTGCTTTTACTTCCCTTGTCTTTGAAGTCAAATCATAAATTCATCTCTAAATCAAAGATCTATGGGTTTAGCACCTATG
>NW_011889511.1:48056-53277 GCF_000151845.1 Pteropus vampyrus | reverse complement strand
TGTTGTTGAGTTGTATGAATTTTTTACATATTTGGATATTAGCCCCTTTTCAAGGCATTGTTTGCAAATATCTTCTCCCATTCTGTTGGTTGCCTTTGTTTTGCTGATGATTTCTTTTGCTGTACAAAATCTTTTTAGTTCGATATAGTCCCATTCATTTATTTTTGCTTTTACTTCCCTTGTCTTTGAAGTCAAATCATAAATTCAACTCTAAATCAAAGATCTATGGGTTTAGTACCTATGTTCTTTTTCTATGCAATTTATTGTCTCAGGTCTTATATTTAGGTCTTTGATTCATTTTGAGTTAATTTTAGTGTATGGTGATAACAGTCTAGTTTCTTTCCTTGCCACATGGCTTTGCTTTGTTCCCAGCACCATTTATTAAAAAGGCTTTCTTTTCCCATCGTATGTTTTTGGCTCCATTGTTGAAAATTATTTGCCCATATGAATGGACTCTCAATTCTGTTCCACTGCTGTGTGTGTGTGTTTCTGCCAAACATGATGTTTTGATTACTGTTGCTCAGTAGGTGCAGAGTGATACCTCCAGCCTTACTCTTTTTTCTCAGGATGGCTTTGGCGATTCAGGGTCTTTTGTACTTCCATACAAATCTAATGATTTTTGTTCTATTTCTTTAAAAAATGCCAATGAGATTTTGATGGGAATTGCATTAAATCTGAATAATGCTTTATATAATAAGGTCATTTTAACTATGTTGATTCTTTCAATGCAAGAACACGGAACATCTTCCCATTTCTTTGTGTCTTCTTCCATTTCTCTAAATGTCTTATAGTTTTCATTATATAGGTCTCTCACATGTTTCATTGGGTTTATTTCTAGGTATTGTATTCTATTTGTTGCAATTGCAAAAGAAATAGTTTTTTCATTTCTTTTTCTGATAATTCATTATTAGAGCATAGGAATGCAATGCATTCTTGAACATTGCATTTTGTATCCTGAAAAAATACTGTACTTGCTTATTATTTCTAGTGGCATTCTTGTGGAGTCTTCAGAGTTTTCTACATAGAGAATCATGTTATCCACAAAAAGTGAGTTTGACTTCTTCATTTCCTATTTGGATACATTTTATTTCTTTCTCTTGCCTGACTGCACTACTAGAACCTCCAATGTTATATTTAATAACAGTGGTGATAGTAGACAGCCTTGTCTTGTTTCTAATCTTAGGAGATTTTAGTTTTTCACCATTAAGTATAATGCTGGTTGACAGTTTCTCATATATAACCTTTATTACGTTAAGGTACTTTCCTTTGATACCTATTCTATTAAGTGTTTTTGTCATAAATGGATGCTGTTTCTGGTCAAAGGCTTTGTCTGCATCTCTTGATATGATAATATGATTCTCATTTTTAATTTATGTGGTGAATCACATTAATTGCTTTGCGTATGTTAAACCATCTATGTGCCCTGGGATGAAGCCCACTCAATTATGGTGTATAACATTTTTAATCTGTTGCTGTATTTGTTTCACTAGTATCTTATTTAGAATTTTTGCATCTCTGTTCATGAGAGGTATTGGTCTGTACTTTTCTTTGTGTTATCTTTATCAGGTTTCGGTATCAGGGTAATATTGGCCTCATAAAATAAGCTAAGTTATTGACTCCTCTTCAGTTTTTTGGAAGAGTTTGAGGAGAATGCTATTAAGTCTTCTTTGAATGTTTGGTAGAATTCAATGGTAAAGCCATCTGGTCCTGGACTTTTACTTTTGGTAGGTTTTTAATGATTGTTTCAATTTCCATACTGCCGATTGGTCTATTTAGATTCTCCAGTTCACTTTAGGAAGATTGTATACTTCTAAGTACTTGTCCACCTCTTCTAGGTTATTAAATTTGGTGTTACATACTTTTCTATAGTATTCTTATAAAATCCTTTGTATTTCTGTGGTATCTGTCATAACTTTTCTTATTTCATCCCTGATTTTGTTTACTTGTGTCTTTTCTCTCTTTCCTTTAGTGATTTAGCAAGGGGTTTGTCAATTTTATTAAACTTCTCAAAGAACCATGTCTTTGTTGCAATTATTTTTCTATTGTTTTTTATTGTTCTCAATTTCATTTCATGCTGCTCTAATTTTGATTCTTTCCTTCTGCTGATTTTAGGCTTCATTTTTTCTTCTTTTTCTGTTTTTTAAGATGAAGTGTTTATTTGGGCTCATTCTTGTTTTTCGAGATAGGACTCTAATGATATGAACTTTCCTCTTACTACCATTTTTGCCATGTCCCAAAAGTTTCAATATGTTGTAGCGACATTGTATTCATTTCTGTGTATCTCTTGATCTCTCTTTTTAGTTCTTCTCTTACCCAGTCATTTTTCAGGAGGCACTGTTTAATCTCCATGTATTTGTGGTTCTTCCCGCTTTCTTTTTACAGTTGATCTCCAGCTTCAAAATATTATGATCAGAGAATATGGCTGATATGATTTCAACCCTCTTAAATTTGTTGAGGCTCTCTCTATGTCCCAGTATGTGGTCGATTCTTGAGAATATTCCACATGCACTGGAGAAGAATGTATAAGCACCTGTTTTGGGATGGAAGGCTCTGTAAATGTCAATTATGTCCAGTTGGTCTAATGTGTTATTTCCTCATTGATTTTCTGTTTGGATGATCTGCCCATATGTGACGGTGGGGTATTTAGGTCCCCTACTACAATAGTGTTTTGATCTGTTTCTCACTTTAGTTCTCTTAGTAATTGCTTTATATATTTAGGAGCTCCCTGATTGGGAGCATAGTTATTAATAAGTGTTATGTCCTCTTGGTGCATGATTCCCTTTATCATTATGAAGTGTCCCTCAGTGTCTTCCTTTACCTTTTTTTATTTTGAAATCTATTTTGTCTGATATTAGTACCATTACTCCCGCTATCCTCTTAATGCCATTTGCTTGAAAATCATTTTCCACCCTTTCACTTTGAGTCTATACTTGTCTTTGGAAGTGAGTTGTGTCTCCTGGAGGCAGCAGATAGCTGGGTTTTGTTTTTTGATCCAGTCTGCACATCTGTGACTTTTTATTGGTGAGTTCATTCCATTTACATTTAGGGTGATTATTGAAATATGAGGTCTTCTTCTAGCCATTTTATCTTTTGCTTTCTGATAATTTGGTTTTTCCATTCTTTTCTTGTCCTTGATTATTTTAATTTGGTTGGGCTTATGGATTTTCCCTCTGGTCCTTCTTGTTTTATGTTATATACTTCAATTCTGGATCTTTGGTGTTTGGTTGCCATTAAGAATCTGTAAAGTGCATATATATGTATTTACATATAAAAAAAACATATATTTGTATTTATATACATATAAATGTAAATATATCTATTTATAGGCAGTGGTTCATATATATGTATTTATCTATATAAATATATATATTTCTAGACAGTAGTCCACATATGGATAAATATGGATAAATACATATATTTAGTATATGTATATATGTATATATTATATATAACATATAAATACATATATTTATTATATGTATACATATAAATATATGTAAATATATTTATAAACTGCGTGTGCCTTAAATCCATTCCCCTTATAAATTTGGATCTTTGATTCCTTCCCTTTTCTGTTATTGTTGTCTCAAATTGTCCCTATGTATGCTCAACGTTCATTTCTATCTTGCAATATCAATTCTCTTCTTATTGTTTAAGCTAATAATACACCGTCTTGGTAAGCATTGCATTACTCTGCTTCTTTCTGGCTATTAGTTCTCTTACTCATAGTTATGTATTTTTTTGTAATTTTGTTTCAGGTCTGCTCTCCTTGAGTTTTTCCCCTAATGCAGGCCTCATAGTGGAGAATTCCCCTTTTCTATGTGTATAAGGTCTTGATTTCTCCTTCATATCTAAAGAAGAGCTTTTCTGGATACATTATTCTTGGCTGGTAATTCCTTTAATAATTTGAATATTTGGTTCCACTCCTTTCTTGTTTGTGAAGCTTGTGCTGAGAAATCTGAAGATAGTCTAATGTGCTTTCCTTTATAGGTTATCATCTTCTTTTCCCTTGTTGCCTTGAGAATTCTTTCTTGGTCATTAATTTTTGATAATTTTAATATAATGTGTCTTGGAGAAGGCCTTTTGGGGTTGAGATAATTGTGTGTTCTGTTAGCTTCTTGGTTTCAAAGCTCCAGTTCATTTCCTTGATTTGAGAAATTCTTATCAACTCTGTCTGAATATGCTCTCTAATCCTATCTCCTTTTCTTCTCTTTCTGGAATACCTATTATTCTTATGTTGCCTTTCCTGATGGTGTCAGCTAGTTCTTGTATTTCTCCTTCATTATTTTTCATTCTTCTGTCTCTCTCTTATTTCTGAATTATTTCTAGATTTCTGTCTTTGATATCACTGATCTTTGCCCTCATTCGATGAAATCCATTTCCTAAGCTTGTTATTTCATTCTTCCTTTCTGTTAGTGTTCTTCATCTCTAGAAGTTCTTGTTGGTTCTTTTATGGTGTTTCAGTCTCCTTGCTAAAAAAAAAAAAAAAAAAAACATTCTGCTGATCTAATTTGTTTCTCAATTCCCAGTATTATTTATCTGACTTTTTGTCGATCTCATTGAATTTTCTCAGAAATACAATCCTATATTCTCTATCATTTAAGTTGCATGTTTCTATGTCTTTAAGTTTATTTTCTAGAGATTTTTCTCTTTCTTCCTGAGCTGCCTTGTCACCTTGGTTGTTCATGGTGTTTGATGGACTATTTCTATGCTTCAGCATTAATGGAAGTATATTCTGCTTTTTTTTTTTTTTTAGGAATAGATTTATTATATAGAAGTCTCACTTTAGCCCGTTGATAAAGAGTTTTTCTTTTGATTTCCAGTAGGTGGCATCTAAGCCTCTTGGATCCCAGCTTTGAGACTTTATCATTCTTTTTTTCTTACAGTCAATCACGATCGCTACCCTTGGTCTCAGTCCCTGTTAGTTTAGAACAGTTTTGGTAGCATTTGGCCAAATTCCCCTGGACTCCACGGTGTTCAGTCTTGGAGGATATGGGGGTGGGGAAGAGCACGCTCTGGGATGGTGAGAGGGGGATGCTGCTAGTCTCAGTGTCTCAGCTTCATGCTTCACAACCACAGATGCTAAGACCCAGCTGTTGTCCCTCCACAGTTAGTTCCAGCTCTGCTTTCTGCCTTGATCCCTGGTCCCTGCTGTGTGGAGCTCACAGATCCCTCTGGTAGGCCTGTTCAGGTAACCAGCCACAATTTCAGGGAGCTCTGG
>NW_011889511.1:45196-47658 GCF_000151845.1 Pteropus vampyrus | reverse complement strand
AGAGACCATTTGTTGCCTATCTCCTATATCGACTTGGTCTCTTTTGTTTGTTTTATAATTTTGCAGGGGTGTCCTTGGTGTTCTGCAGTCTACTTTATGAGAATTCAGATTCTAAATTCTTATTTGGAATTTGAGCCTCAGAATCTATACTTATCATCTCTGTGACCTTGAGTAAATTACTCAACATCATCTGAAGGAGTTAATGAAGGAGTTAAAGTGCTGAGAATCCTTGTTCCCCGGCAAGCATGGATACATCTGCTGGGAAGAACTTGGCATGCGTGGAAACATCAGCCAAAGGGAGTGAGCCGGACACCGCCACTCCCGAGAACTTGACTATGCTTATCTTGGGTATTTGCCTTAGGCATTGCACGCAAGCCAAGGCGCCCCTTCTCTGCACACAGGAAGGGGCTGAAGAGTCAGATGCAGGCACTGATCTTCCTCAGGAACAAGCAGAACAAGTTCTCAGAGAAACAAGGATATTCAGTGCTGAGGGAGGGAACATAAACGGGGAGGTTAGGATTGAGATAAGGATGTGGGAAAGGACATGAGCCAAATACTAGCCTTTAAAAATAAAATGCTGACAGCTCTCGGGGCTGCAGTCTTATGCCCTGTCTGTGTCTGTGTGTCTTTTGTGTTCTTTCTCTCCCACCCAATTCACAGGAACCGCAAAAATCATCTGTATAATTAGACTTATAAGAGCACCTAACACGTAAGATGATTTTAGAGATTAAATGGGATGATGCAAACAGAGATATCTGAAAATTGCCTGACAAATAATAAGCACTAAATAAACTGAAGATATTATATACCTTTATTTACTCCCTATGTAAATTTAGTGCCGCATCTCTGCAATAAGTTTTTCATGTGTTTCCCCAAAGTCCACTCTCTTCTCTAATGATCCACAGGAGCATTTCCTGAGGGATGAATGGACTGACTGGGTCATTATCTTTTACAATTGGGGAAGCTGTTCTATCTTTAGCATTTGCATTACTACATGGAAATTCCCTTGGCTGTCTTTCTCCATACCTCATTATCCTCTTTGAAATTTATTATTAAAACTAATCTGAGAGATCTTTTTAAAAATTAAGAGGTCAGTGGAGTGCATAATGCAATGGGTTTAGATTTATTCACAATATTTTCAAGATCCTAAAGGTGAGAAAACTTCCATGCGATTAACTCACTGACAGAAATAAATGTTGGCATTTTCTCTATGATTCTGTAGAACTGGAATCTAAAATCATTCATGAACTCTATTTTCACTGACACTAAAATTCACTTCCTAATAGTATAAGTACCGGACGATGAATCTAATAAATAACTAAATATTTCTGAACTAATGTTTTCACATTGTAGGTTGTGAGTTTTCCTTTGTAATAAGGGGCTAATAGTTTACATATAGAAATGTTATTTGGTATATATACACAAAAGTTAAGAGCCTGAGTTATATGACATCATATTACCTAGCAATAATCCAAACAAATTCACTAAAAATATATCATATTAAATAAGAGGTCAGTAGAGTGACCGAATTGATTAAACAGATAAATATTTCTTACTAGCTTTCTTGAATACTAAATGTAATCTGGAAACGATATCTTTCATTAATGTAATGCAAATAACTAAATATATGGAAATAAGCTCAAAAAAAATGTGAAAATCCTATATGATGAAAACATACATACGTTGTTATTGAATTCTATACTTGAAACCTGTAACATTTTAGTAACTAATGTCACTCAAATCAATTGAAAGAAAGAAAGAAGAAAGAAAGAAAGAAAGAAAGAAAGAAAGAAAGAAAGAAAGAAAGAAAGAAAGAAAGAAGGAAAGAAAGACATAGAATTGCTGTAGAATCTTAAAGATATGAATAAATATATTTTTCTACTTCCCAGATAGAATTATTTAATGTGATCAAGATATCAAATGTTTTCCAAATTAACTTGACATTTAATATACTGTAAGTAGAAACCTTCATAGATTTCTCAGACCTCTGAAATTATTTAATAGTTGTACAGAATATTGTTCTTTGAAACAGAAATTGTAATAAGAATATTGAGTGGTAGGCTTCTTATGATATATCAAGATACATTTAAATGACCTCAATGATGGGATATTTGCTTCTAAATAATTAACCAAAGGAAAATAGTCTATAAATAGGTACGTGAGGATTGGGACTTTAAATATGGTAAATATGACATAATCAGACTAGGAACAAAGGAGAATTTTTTTAAATGTGTTGAAAAGCTTGGTTCAAGGCAACAGAAAGCCACTTGAAAAAGGCATTTAAATTCTTTACACATATGCAGACACACACAGAAGGACCTTTTCCTTTTGTGCTACCATACTCATAAAGACAGGAATCTGGCTACATTCAGAAGTTTCTATTCGCCAAATAAAATGATAGAAGTATAAAAGATAGAACTCTGACATACAGATAAACAAATTAGGAATTGGTACACTGGAGT
>NW_011889511.1:37700-45146 GCF_000151845.1 Pteropus vampyrus | reverse complement strand
CAGATAGAATTATTTAATGTGATCAAGATATCAAATGTTTTCCAAATTAACTTGACATTTAATATACTGTAAGTAGAAACCTTCATAGATTTCTCAGACCTCTGAAATTATTTAATAGTTGTACAGAAGATTGTTCTTTGAAACAGAAATTGTAATAAGAATATTGAGTGGTAGGCTTCTTATGATATATCAAGATACATTTAAATGACCTCAATGATGGGATATTTGCTTCTAAATAATTAACCAAAGGAAAATAGTCTATAAATAGGTACGTGAGGATTGGGACTTTAAATATGGTAAATATGACATAATCAGACTAGGAACAAAGGAGAATTTTTTTAAATGTGTTGAAAAGCTTGGTTCAAGGCAACAGAAAGCCACTTGAAAAAGGCATTTAAATTCTTTACACATATGCAGACACACACAGAAGGACCTTTTCCTTTTGTGCTACCATACTCATAAAGACAGGAATCTGGCTACATTCAGAAGTTTCTATTCGCCAAATAAAATGATAGAAGTATAAAAGATAGAACTCTGACATACAGATAAACAAATTAGGAATTGGTACACTGGAGTCCAAAAGAACTCTGACAAATTAATAACAACAGAAAAACATCCCAACCCAGTAGGAAAAAAACAAAAACAAAAGACATGAATACATGTTTCATAGAAAATGGTAAAAAATAATGTCCAATAACCAAGAAAATGTGCTCAACTTCAATAGTAATAAGAATTGCAAAATAAAGCTCCAATAAAGTCACAGTCTTATACTCATTATGCTTTCAAAAATATCAAACATCTGACAATATCAAGTAATTGGAAGAATGTAGAATGATAGAACTGTTACACATGGCTCGCAGGTGTATAACTGATAATACAAATTAAGAAAATTGTAACCATCTGTAAAAGTGAATGTCAAAACAGCTGTACACAAGAGTTTCTTTCAGGACGTCTGCAGTAACACTCTGTGCATATCAAAACTGGAAGCAACTCAAATGACCACTGACTGAATGGACACTATTTTCAACTATGATTGACAATACACTCAGTGCTGAGATTAGCTCTAGGAAGAGGCAGAGCAAGAGATCAGGGAAGTATAGCATACACAGGCACTTTCAATGATACTGATCATATGTCAGGTAAGAGACTACAAAATTTAGAAATAAATCACATATATTACTGGTTACCATGAAAAAATACATAATAAAATCTTAAAATAAAAGAAGTTCAAAATCTTTTTTAGTTAGAAAAGTCTTACAAAGCATAGATGATGTTCCATATTACAAGGATAGCAATTCAATCTTCTTCATCCTGGTTTGTGGTTTTCCGGGATGGACTACAGACTGAGAAAACCTGCTTTTTAACATGAAATTGCAAAACAAAATTTTGTTTATGCTAAAACAAATCATTAGGAAGTCTATAATCGAAAATATTTAAGTTGAATTCAACTTTTAGGAAACATCTTTCAGTGCAAAATAACATATCTTTACCTGTATCTTCTGTATCATGAAGACAAAATAATAAGTCATCTATTCTTTAAGGAATGGCAAAAATGCACATAAAAACTACTGAGCTAAAGCATGAAAATATCATTACACCTTGGATTAATATATTTTTCTATCCTTTAATCAAAAACTAAAATCTGTTTTCATCATCAACGATCCCATACACCCCGACCTGTGAATACATCCAACATCTTATCTAACAAAACTGCTCACTGATACTGTCTGTAAACAAACACAATATCATTTCCCATTTTAATATCCTGACCTGCAAATTCATAGACACTGACCTGAGAAACAGAAGTATCTTCCAGACAAAATGCATGATGCAGCAGCAGAAAGCTGCTTGTGGAGACAATAATGAACATTAAAATATTTAGAGCATTCTTTTAGCTCCAGAAATTACCTCTCTAAATATTAAACAAATTGCTTTCTCATTAATTTGAGTAAAAGTGAATTTTCAAAGGTACATTAGTTATCGCTGTTAAAAAGAAAAAAATCTTCCTTCTAACATCCATTTTTCATATAAACTAAGAAAAAATAAAGTTGCAAGGTGAACTTAGTTTATTTTTTCTTCTATTTTGGCAAATGCCCATGCCTTTTATTTAATCTCTAAAATTTCTTTTAGATTGATTCTAATCTGAAAAGACATTTGATTCCACATTTTGATGCCTTTGTATAAATAAAAGAACCTTAGAGAATCCATTGAATTCATTAAATCATCCATTGTTAGAATTCACTGCCTGTTGCTTCAGCATTAGAAACAAATGTGTTTAGTATGCCTGAAACATTTTTATTATCGCTACAGTTAACTTCCTACAAAAGAGATTTTTCATAGCATTTTTCATTTCCAAATTTCTCAGGGTATATATTAAAGGATTCAACATGGGAGTGATAACTGTATAAAACACAGCTATAAATTTATCAATGGGAAAGTTGGAAACAGGTCTAACATATATGAAAATACAGGGAATGAAAAACAGGACAACCACCGTGACATGAGAACTGCATGTAGACAGGGCTTTGCGCCTCCCTTCCTGACTGTGACTTTTAAGGGACTTTAGGATGACTCTATAAGAGATTAGTAGAAGGACAAAGATGACCATACAGATCGCACCTCCATTGGCAACCACTGTGAGACCTACAAAGTAGGTGTCAGTGCAGGCGAGTTCCAATAATGGGTACATGTCACAGGCGAAGTGGTCAATGACATTGGGACCACAGAAGGGGAGGCTGTACACAACAAAAATTTGAACCACAGAGTGCATCAAACCTCCAACCCAGACCATCACCAACAGGAGGATGCACACCTGTCTATTCATGACCGTTAGATAGTGCAGTGGCTTACAGATAGCCACATATCGATCATAGGCCATCACCACCAGCAGGAAGACTTCAGCACCTCCAAAGAAGTGGTCCAGAAAGAGCTGTCCCATGCAAGCTGAGAAGGAAATTGTCTTTTTAGCAAACAGTAAGTCTATAATCAATTTCGGTGAAATGGTAGTGGAATAAACCACGTCCATGAGTGACAGAGAGGCAAGGAAGAGGTACATGGGGGAGCCCAGGGAAGGGCTGGCAAAAACAGTCACCACGATGAGCAGGTTGCCCACCAATGTCACAATGTAGATGAGTAAAAATATGACAAATAATACTTTTTGCCCCTCAGGATCCTGAGTGAGGCCCAGGAGGACAAATTCTGTCACATTGTTAGTCTGTCCCATTGACTCTTCTATAAGGGCTGGTTCATGAATGGGAGGTCAGGAGATGGGACCTGTAATGAAATCATGAACATGACTATGAACACATCCATTATGTTCTGGATACAACTTGTAATTATATATGCTACAGTGGTTTACACACAATAAACATTTATTAAATATCTACAAATTCTTCTTCCAAAGAGCCCATTATACCTTCCTTTGACAATTAATTTCTCTTTATTTTGCCGGTGCTACGAGTAAGAGGTTCTATTTCTAAGTCTTAGTGGATCGTCCACAGAGAAGAGGAATCAAAGGTCCGACATCAGTCACACGTTTCATAGAGCCTTATTTAAACCATTTCTGTCCGTGGCACAGAAGTCAGCACTGATAAACCGGAAAAGGGTTCCAGCACTTCAGAAACTCACTCTCTGCTGGTGGCAAAACAACTATAAATACATTGGCATAGAGTAAGTCCCCTGAGTTGGTAGCACTTGTGGTGGGTACCTTTAAATATGATCTATGCCCTACCAAAAACATAGGCTCTTCTGGAATAACTCACTTAATTCATTGGTGATCCACTTTTAGAAATTTAGTCCTCCTGACTCAAAGGATGTTCAGTCTCATGGATATCTCATCAAATTTCAGGACGTCAGACTTTGAACTGTATCAAACAACTATAAAATGATTTAGCACTTTCTTCCACCATTTACTTGATCTGACTCCATGATAACTGAGATTAGTATTATTAAGAAATCTTCAGAAAAATTTCCTTTACTGAGGAAGTGCTGGAGGCCAAATCCCCTGAGACTTCCAGAGGTTACTCAGGAGCCCCTTGAGAAGCAATAACAAAAATACACGTACTACATCTTTGTAAAGAAAGAAAAATGCAAAAAGAAAAAAATTGATTCTTCAGATTTCCTATATACGATGAGAAGGATAAAGTTAAACGAAAGAAAAGAGATGCACAACTAGAGATACAAACCCAAATTCTTAGCTTATTCACTGCTGAGGAAATTATAGGATTGCTAAACCTCAAATGCAGAAGCTGAATCCATCCACACAGATTTGGCAGGGGGAGGGAGGGAGGACTGTGCAGAAAAACCTGAGCTTTCTGTGGGAGCCAGCTGTGATGAACACTCTACATGCCTCACTCGCATCACTACTCCAGTTCCTTCAGGCATTCTATCATTGCTGATGCTACAGACTGATAAAAGCACACCTACTGAAGCACATAAAGGTATAAGGTACTCTCTATCCAAGTCTTTCTATTCCTCTTTTAACTTTCTGCAGAATCTGTCCTTGCCCTTACTCTTACTAGTCATCGGTGTTGGGTTTCACCAGGATAAATCTTCTATTAGCCAGTTAAATTATTCAGATGTAAAAATTGGGTAAATAAACTATTCTCAGTTGCTGACGTCATCAATGATTCTACAGATAAAAACTGAAAGATGGTGTTATTGGGCTTTCAACATAAACCACTAAGTTAACACTTCTCTATTTAAAAAAGCATCATTTAACATACTCTCTTAAAGTATGATTTTTTAAAAGACAATTTAAAATTCCATAATAAAAAAACAAATATACAGTCTACGGTAACTTAAAATTACTGTTTTATGACCTCTAAATGAGAGTCAGCAAAGTGCTTCACCGAGCACAGGCATCTTTAGGAATATGTACAAATATGAGTTTCTGTGATCATTTTCGAAAGGTTCACATATGCTAGTCTTCCATATCAGAATCCAAAACCCCCTATGAAGCTTCTAGAATAGAATGGGCATTTATTACTTTATGCTCTAACACATTTGATATGTACACAATTTTAAGTTCTCTAACTTAAAAGTTTTAAAGTAAATGTAAATATTAACATATCATGTAAAATATAATAGACCATGAACCACAATTATAAATCCATTAGTTTCCTTGTAATGCAGTACACGTGTCTCTCTGTTATTTGGCAAAATGGATATAAAAACCGGCAAGCCAAAAAAACAAAAACAAAAAAAATTGGAAAATCCGGGTAAACTCCCCGGTTTCCCAACCTAAATTTCCCAAATCAAAACTCCCCCAAAGAAAAAAAAATATTTAAGATATATATACACATATATGCTTAAATATATTGTATGAATTCTCAATGATCATCTCATTTTTGTTGTTTTAAGAACTCACCATGGGTCTTTGCCTTGGTCTTTAAATCACTGCTCCAATCACTGAGAGTAACTGTAGATACATCACGTATCTGTGTGTGACCACAGAACACACAATAATGAATAGCTGATCAGTAGATCTACAGATAATTTCACATGGCCACACTATCAATATTTCCACGCAGACACCCCATCGCCTCAATCTTTCAGATAAATGTAGCAGTATCCAAGAAGAATGTCTTCAAAATAAAAACACTTAAATAATACAAATATTTACTGTACAAAAACAGTAGAGCATTCTTACCTGCTGGGAAAATTTTTCAGAGGAAAACAAAGCTGCTATGTTCACATGGCTACATAAAAACTGGACTAATTCTTGTGAATCACCTTGGCCAAGCCCATTTTTGCAAACACAAAAACCCTCAAACATTTAAACAATGAAATTAGTTATTTGAATGTGCCTCTTCCCAGTCTATTATGGTGAGGCAACCAAAAAGTACTTTACTTTGAGGATTTAGGATAGCATTCATGTCTCTGGCCAGTAACTTCTCTCTGTACCTAACTAGACAAATGCTGGGATTTATCTTCCTGAGACAGCAATGACTCAGCTTTCTCACAGGTAATAGTAGAACTCGTTAGCATTTCAGTCATTCAAACAGGTTATCCCTAAGGACACTATCTCCTAATGAAAAATATGACTCTACCTCTTTCTAACTTCATTCTAGAAAACTGAAAACTTCCACAAGTTTCTATACCCAATGCAAGATATTTATGCAAAGGAACTATATCAAGAAAACATATAGAGGACCAGAAATTAGCTGCATATACTCCAGCCTAGAAAGAAATTTGAAATCTCTCAGGTATTTCTATCAGAAAAATCATTGTTCCATTTATATGTACAGACACAGCCTCTGCTCTTTACATCATTACTGTTTTAAATGAAAAAGATGGTAGAGTCATTATAAATTAGTTCATTTGAATATTTGGAACAATTTCAAATGAATTAACGTCTTCTGGACAGTTTTCTCCCCTAGAACAATAACTACAAAAAAAAAAAAAACATGATTTGGATCTGGCCAAGAAAGTGTGACAGACATCCAAGTGTATGAAAAGCCTCAAATTTGAAAAGAAAAATCATAACATGAATACTAATTTATGAACTTCAAATTGGGAAATCTATAAATAAGGCAAATAATAATTAAGCCCAATAAAGGGAGACTCAGTCTCAGGATCCCTGACTCAACCCTACTCCCAGAAAAGGAGGTCCTTCTCCAGCTGTTAGTCTCTGCTCTAGTGGCCCTGAGACTCAGAGGCAGAGAGACTTGGGGCTGAGGAAGGTACTGAAGTTGATGTTTTAATTCTTGTAAAGACCAGTAATCATAGCTGTATTAATCTGAAACATGGATCATTATCAGTTGAAACCATAATGATTTTCAGTCAAATATTGTAGTTCCTCATTTTCTGTCCAGTACCATCTGAGTTATTTTACAGGAAAGGAATTATTTTCCAAGAGCCTGCCCCTACGTCAAGTCTCTGAGGACTTCCACTGTTATTTCCTTAATGTATCTTACTATGGGCTCCACTCAGCATCTTCACCTCCGTATATATTTAATTTAGTATTACATTTTCTCGATTTAAAGAGGCTGAAGAGGCATTAAATACATGTCTGAACCAGCTGAAGATTTTAATTATGTGCTGAGCCCCACCAAAAGTTAGTGTTTTTCAGCTTACCTCTGAAATGGATGAAATGCAGCAATGCCGAATATTACATGAATTATTTCTAAGATTTCAAGAGTACATCTAAGCACTGTGCTTCTTTTAATGGTAAGCAGAAAGAGAGACATTATCCTTAATTTAGAAGAACTATCTGATATCATCAAGGTTACTCTGGACTCAATTATGACTCAGAACTGGAGAACTAATATATGCATAGGTTTAATACTCTATGTTCTTTCAAAATGAATTAAAACACCTACTAATACTTTCTGCCTATCCAAATAAAGTAAAAGAATTGGCTCAATCAGTAGATATTTCCAAGATTCAGAGGCTGAATTTACATGCTCCAATAAGAATGATACATGGAAAATATTAACTAATATA
>NW_011889511.1:32087-37125 GCF_000151845.1 Pteropus vampyrus | reverse complement strand
GAAGTAATTGGATGTTCATAGAGACACAGTTTAATGGCAGCACAAGTGCACTTTGTGTCATAGATGATATCAGAGGGTCACTCCCAAAAAGATGGAGTGGCATAATGAAGCTCCCCAATGAAACAGAAATAGTTTGTATAGAAATTTTTTATGGGAGGACATAATAAAGATTTTAAAATCATTAAAATAAAGACATCAAATAGAGAAAATCAAAACAGCTCGGAGTTGGTACTTTTTAATTTTCTCTTTTTTAATTTACTTATTTATATTTTTATGGTGTTATTGGTTAATGAAATCTGATGGTTCAGCTATAAATTTTAACAGTTAAGCAAATAATATTTACATGTGTGTTCACCTCCCATAGTTAGAATTCTTTCTGTCACCACATATTTGACCTCTTTTACCCCTTTTACCTCCTCTCTCCCTCACCCCCTATCCTGTGGTTCAGAGTTGGTACTTTTTCAATAAAACTGGTGAACCTCTCTCAAGAGTGATACAAAGAAAAGAGAGAAAATCCAAATTACCACTTGGAAATCAAAGCAGATAAATATCATACATTTCCCTTATACTATAAAAAGTTATAAATGGTTGTTATGAAAAACATGCCACTGAATTGAATAACTTAGATAAAATGGGTGAAATATAGGAAAACCACAACCTTCTGAAATGACTCAAAGAAATTGAAAAGTTAAATACTCCTGTCTCCCAAAAAAGAACAACTCTTTTTAGCAGACAAGATTGTGTCTTGAACAACAACAGAAATACTAATTGAATATAGCAAGTTCGTAGGAACTTGGTTTAAAAATATTCAAGTGCTATTCTATATATTAGCATTAATAACTATTGGAAAATAAAAACAATTTAAGCACCTTCTACAATGGCATCTGAAAATATAAATACTTAGGAAAAGATGAGCAAGATCCCTACACTATAATCTACAAATCTTTTCAGAATTAAAATTTTTAAACACCTACATAAAAGGATATGTCATGTTCAGAAACTAGAAAATTCAAATAGTTGAGATGTTATTCACAGCACAAATTTAAATTACTTAGTTCAAATACATCTTTTTAAATTATTTTAGTTAAATGTATTGGACTGACATTGGTTAATAAAACTATACAACTCAACAATATATCATGTGTCTATTGCATTGTTTGTTCACCACCCAAATTGTATTCTGTCACTTTATATGCGACTCCCTTTATCCTTATCTACCTTCCCCCTACCCCTTTCTCTTTGGTAACCACTAAACTGTTGTCTGTGTCTTTGAGTTTTTGTTTGTCTTGTTCATTTGTCGCTTTCAGCTTAATGTTCCATGTATGAGTGAAATCAAATGGCTCTCAACTTTTTCTGTCACATACAATGATAATCTCAAGATCCATTCATGTTGTCACAAATGGCAGTATTTCATCTTCTCTTATGGCTCAGTAATGTCCACTATATAGATGGACCTCATCTTTTTATCCAACATGTATCAAATGAAACCAGATGCTTCTATGTCTCGGCCACCTTAAATAATGCTGCAATGAACACAGGGGTGCATATATCTTTTCAGATAAATGTTTTCAAATTTGGGGTGTAAATACCCAAAAGAAGGACTGCTGGGTCATATGGCACCACTATTTTTAATTTTCTGAGGAACCTCCATACTGTTTTCCATAGTGTCTATACCACTTTCCATTCCCACAAGCAGTGTATGAGGGTTCCTCTTTTCCTACAACCTTTCTGACACTTATTATTTATCCTGTTGACGATTGCCATTCTAATAGGTGTGAGGTGGTATCTCATTGTGGATTGGTTTGCATTTCCCTAATAGCTAGCTATGTGGAGCATCTTTTCATATGTCTGTTGGATGTTTGTATGCCTTTTTTGGAGAAGTGTCTGCTCAGTTCCTCTCCCCATGTTTTAATTGGATTGTTTGTTTTTTTTGTTGTTGAGTTGTATAAGTTCTTTGTATATTTTGGAAATTAACTCTTTTGGAGGTGTCGTTTGCAAATATCTTCTCCCATTCAATTGCTTGACTCTTCGTTTTGTTGATGGTTTCTCTTGCTGTGCAGAGGCTTTTTTGTTTGATATGGTCCCATGCATTTTTTTTTTATTTTACTTCCCTTGCCTTTGAGGTCAAATTCATAAAATCCTGTCTAAATCGAAAGTCCATGAGTTTATCACCTATGTTTTCTTCTATGCAATTTATTATTTCACTCTTGTATTTAGGTCTGATTCATTGTGCATTAATTTTGGTGTATGGTGACTGATAGCAGTCTCGTTTTGTTCTCCTGCATATGGCTTTCCTTTTCACCCAACAGCATTTATTGAAGAAGCTTTTTTCCTTCCATTTTATGTTTTTGGCTCCTATGTTGAAAATTATTTGGCTGTACATATGTATGGGTTAATTCCTGGGCTCTGAATTCTGTCCCATTTGCCTGTTTCTCTGTTCTTCCTGCAATACTACACTGATTTGATAACTGTCACTTTGTAGTGTAATTTGAAGTCATGCAGAGTGAGACCTCCAGCCTTGCTCTTTTCTTTTTCAGAGTTCTGTGTCTATTCAGAGTCTTTTGTGATGTAACAGAAATCTGACAATTTATTGCTCTTTTATTTTAAAAAATGTCATTGAGATTTTGCCGAGGATTGATTAAATCTGTATATTGCTTTGGGTAATCTGTCCATTTTAACTATGCAGATTCTTCCAATCCATGAACACTGAATATCTTTCCATGTCTTTGCACCTTCTATAATTTCTTTTTAAATAATGTCTTATAGTTGTCAGTGTATAGGTCCTTCACATGCTTTGTGAAGTTCATGCCTAGGTATTTTATTCTTTCGGTCAAAATTCAAAAGATATTATTGTTTGTTGTTGTTTTCATTTCTTGAAATTTCATCATTAGTATGTAGTCATACAATGGAGTTTTATACCTTAATTTTGAGTCCTACAATTTGACTGGATGTATTTATTGTTTTATATAGAAACCCCTCAGATGGACTCTGAGGGGTATCTATATAAAGAATCATATCCTCTGCCAAAAGTGAAAATTTTAACTGAGTCTCTCCAAAGAACAAAAGACTGCCAAAGAAATGTCATAGAAATAAATATCATCTCAAAGTTGTAGACTTAAGAACCTTGTTGAGACTTCAGTAAGATAATGTCTGTTTCCTAAACTCTTAAATAGACAGAGAAACCTTTCTAAGAAGCTTATGGGTATTATCCTATTTCTTTCTCTCTTTCTCTCTCTCCCTCCCCGACCCTCCCTCTATAGCCCGCCTCTCATTTTTTCTAGACCCAAGGCTCTTTCTCTATGGTCAACAGCACTAAACTACCAGCACTACCATCACCGTCACCATCACTACCACCATCACCATATACTGACATGGAATGGTATCAGTGATAATTATTCATTAAAATCTATATCTGTATAATTATATTATTAATTACATACATATATAAACTTGATGTTTCTAAGTGCAAATGCACACCTGAACGAATAAATTACACAGATAACATATTTACACAGCTAAAAAGTGTTCCAGAAATCAAAATTAGACCTGGTTTATACGACTCTAGACCCTTAATCTATTTTACATTGCACGATGTCTATTACCCCCATCTGTGATTGAATACCTCCAGCAGTCAGTTGGATATCTATCCAGCCTAAGTGGAGATAACCAATAGGCTGGATAGACAAAATGAAAATCAGGAGACAGGTCAAACTGGATATCTAGATTTGGTGAACATAAGTCTAAGCTTAAACCTGGATGATAGATGAGATTACCCTACCAAAAATTGTGACAAGATTAAAAAGTAAAGACAAGTAAGCCAAGGATAGAGACCCAATTTGAAATGACTTTTAAAAGACAGGAAGTTATGGAAGATGAGACTATAAAGTGGACCAGGAAGTAATATCAGAGAAACACTTAAAGGGGACATCCAAAGCTGCCACACACTCAGCGAAGACTATGACCACATAAGGGCCCTGCATCTAAGCAAGCTTCAATTGCATCAGGATATCCTAGATTTATATATTAATTACAGTAGTGTTTTTGACAGATGGAAAACAAGCGTCATTTAAAAAGTAAATGCATATGACAATTTTCTGCTATGTAGAAGTAAAGGATCGAGAATGAAATACACTTTCCTAATTTGTTGAAAGTTAGCAAGTGGACAGGAGGCAGCCATGGGCACCTCAGAAATCTGCTGTGATAATGGGTAAAGCGGCGATCAACATCTGGAGTAGATGCTTTTGGTTACTTTTCTCCGGTTGAGCAATCATTTCCTTTTTTGTAACAGACTCTCTTCTCCCACTCTCAGCCACAAGGGTTTTATTGGCATCCCTACCCAGACTTCCAGGGGTAAGCATGTGGCTGCAACTTGGAATGTGAGAGAATTCCATTTTTTTGAAAACAATGATCATTTCAGGGAGGTGTACTTGACCCATGTAAAATGTAATCTCAGGACTTTTGCTGGAATTTTCTTTAAAAATTCACTCTTTTCTGGTAGAGTTATTAAGTACATATTTTTATACCACAGCCAGCCTAAAGACCCAGGTTACATTGAGGACACGAGATGCTGTTCTACTTACTCAAACACCATCATTCTAGCGTCCAATCTCATCCTCTCTTTCTGACTCATGAGGTGGAGAAAGGAGAGTGATAGATCTCTGCAGTGTCCTACAGAATTCTATGACTCATTGTCATCTGCTAGTATCCTATGGAGTCCCTTAGTTGTCCAGCTGTTGAAATTGATTGGCACCAAAACTATTTCATCATAACTAGACCCATTGTTGTTGACAACCCAGTGATGATTCTCTCCAGGATGCTGAGATTCTTTGTTTGTACAAGAAGGCTCATACCTAGATGCAGAGATGGGAAACTGAAAATGGCTCCCCTCGCCACAGAAATCACAAAAGAATTTTATGAGTGCTGTCTTAGATCTTTTATAAAGTCACTTTGTTATTTATTTTCTTTTTCTCTGACACATCCGAGATTGATTTTCAGACTTTCTTCACTTCCCCTTACCCCTAGGCTTAGGGTGGCCCTT
>NW_011889511.1:29040-31172 GCF_000151845.1 Pteropus vampyrus | reverse complement strand
AAGATGGAAAATAAAAATCTTTTAATACCTGCCAGGCCCAGAGACAGAAAGCCAGATTGTTAAGGTATCAGGTTGAGCAAAACCTTTCTATCCCCTGACTCCTTCTCTCATCCTCTCTAATTGAGCCCTTGTCTAAAATCTGTGGGAGTCTGGGCTCTGTATTGTCTAATAACAAGGAGAAAACTCCTGAAGCTTTCTGAGGTTTCATTCAAGCAGAGATAAACATTTCTACCACTATAATAAATTTGACAGAGCAAGAAGAGAAAAGAATTAAAGTTTTATTTAATTGGTGGCTTGGTTAATTAAGCACCAGTTAAACTTAAATATCTTCATAGGACCAGATTCAAATGCTTTCAAAACAGAACCTTGAGACATAAAATTAGGAAAATGGATATATATGCCACATTGGGGTCAAAGAATTATTAGAGCTGAGCAGTAGGAGAAATGAGCTGGCAAAAATGGAGATGGGGTTGAAAATTTGTGAGGCTAAAATTGAGATTTTGGAAGGGTTTGAATTATTGGTAATGATCTGGGGTGTGACCATGGAGTGAGTGGCTGAGACAGATTAAAAGACAAACACGATTGTTGTTGTAAGTCAATATATTAAATTTCCATAATATAAATTCAACCATTTATTTTAAGTTGCTTTCCGATTTTCACATTAATAAAAAAATTTTGAAGAAATCTCTTTTCATATATAGTCTTTTGCTTATTTTTAATAATTTCAAAAAAATTTCCAGGGATTTACTGAGATAAAATGAGAACATTTTCATAATTATTGATAACTACTGTCAAACACTCTTCTAATTTGGTTGTTTTAATATTTATTAGAAATATTTTTATTTTAAAATGAATACTGAAGTTTACAGTATGAATACTGAATACAGTATGAAATGAATACTGAAGTTATAAAAAATTACCCTTCAAAATTTCATAATTTCCCAATCCCACACTCCAAAGGTAACTGTTAATTTCTTACGCATCCTTCACTGGTGAGAATGCTCTCCAGCAGCTCCATCATTTTTTAGAAAATATACTGAGTGTAGATTCTGTCAGATCAGCTTTGAGGAAGCAACACGAAGAAATATTTTATATAGAATGAAAAACAGACTTCTTTTCTTATGGGCAAAAAGATGACTTCCAATAAAGAATATTTGTCATATCTTCAATTTTAGTTTACTTAGAACATAATCATATAAAGCCTGAATGAAATATGCAAACTCTGCTTCGTTGAGACTTCTGCATCATTAGAAGTTCTGAGGTATAGGGAGTTTATGGAGATAGGAGACTCTGCATGTGGCCATACTTCACAAGTTTCCTCCCCACAAGTCCAAGTGAGACAAATCAAGATCTATATTAATGCAGGGAAGAGGGTCATGAAACGTTGGGGAACTTTCTTAAATTGTTTCTTGAAACTTTATGAAGGAAACTAGTCCTGCTCTCTCCTCACAGTTTTTTGTTTGTTTATTTGTTTGTTTATGGAAAAGCCCAAGTAACGTGTTTTTACTACACTGAATACTTGTAGTAATGCCCACAAAAGTTTGTGAATGCCTAAGGCAGGCTTTCAGCCCCAGCAGCTCCAAGGAAGCTATGATTCCCAACTCAAGCACCAAAGAATGTCCAACGAGTTACTTCTCTTAGATAGTCCAAGAGTAAAAACAAACCTCCGGGTTAATTAGTTAAACATCAACTCACTATGACTTGCAAGTAAGGACAATCTGTTCCCTTCTCTGTAGAATTTGTTTAAGCCCATGTCTTCTAGAGACATGAAAATGTGTGAAGCTTGTTAAAGGCTAACATAAATGAAATGTATATAGTAGGCATGAGTCTCAGCCCTGCCATTCACCTGCTATGTGATTTAAACAAGTTTCTTAACCTCTTGAGTTTCCAATTTTCTCTTTGTAAAACACAACTTGTATTAATAATTATTTTAAATTATTACTATTAAGTTCTCCCATTTCTAATCCTACGGAGGTATGGGGGGGTTAACTTTTTTTCATTTACAGTTGGCATTTAATATTATTTACAATAGCTAAGATAAGGAAGCAACCTAAGTGCCCATCAATAGACAATTGGGTAAAGAAGTTGTGGTGCATGTATACAATGGAATATTACTTGGCCATAAAAAAGAA
>NW_011889511.1:26560-27830 GCF_000151845.1 Pteropus vampyrus | reverse complement strand
TTATACATGGGACATAAAACTGAAAGCAACAAATGAACATTTCAAACAAACAGAGACTTATGGATGCAGACAACAGTCTAGTGGGTAGCAGAGGGAAATGAGGAGGGAGGAGGAAGATAAGGGTAAAGGAGATCAAATACATGGTCATGGAAGGAAAGTTAACTTTGCATGGTGAACACACAATGCACTATACATATGATGAATTTTTGAATTGTACACTTGCTATCTATATGATTTTATTAACGAATGTCACCCCAAATATATTTCATTAAAAATAAAAATCATCGACTGAATGACTGAATTACCTAACTGGATTCCAGGTTCTGTCAAAGAAATATTAGCATTTTATTGAATGTAGTTGACTGTGGTCATTCAATCATGGAAACTGTGGAAATGAGAATAGATGACAACTGAGTACAAACTGAGGTTTGTACTATTTAGGGTCTGATTCACCTGTCTCGTGCGTCGTCTTTGGATGAATTCAGACTCTAATTTAAACTCTGCTCCTTTAAAGTTTCATTTTACTAAGGTAAGATTTCCTGCGAGTAATTCAGAAACTCCAGCCAGATTAAACCAACTAAGAAAATTTGTGACAATAGACAATTTTATTTGGATCAGAAATACTTTAAGAATAAAAACAAAAACACTGAGAGCAACATTTATTTTTCCAAGAAATAGAAAAAGGAATGAAGAATGAGAAAAAGAGTGGATAGCGAACAATGGCTTCATTTTCTATTTGAATTTGTGTATATTACAGTTAAATTTTACATATGGAAAATTAACAAGAATTTAAAATTTATTTTAAATACTCTGCTCTTTGTTAGGTCAAAGCACGAATTATAGTTATCATCAAGGTCTAAGGGCTAATGTCAGCAACAAGTATATTCCTTTGCCAAATTTGACACTGTAATGTGTTAGTATTTTAAAAAATGGTTAAATTTGAATATAAGAAGATATCTCATATATTCGTTGATTCAACAAATATTAAGCTCCCACATTGGGTTGTTCTAGATAAATGATACATCAATGAGCCATAGCTTACAGTCTATAAAAAGAGCTTACAGTCTCATAGCTTACAGTCTATAAAAAGAGGCAGACAAAAAAAAGTATATAAATTATATAATATATTGGCAAGTGATAAGTGCTCTCAAAAAATAAAAAGTAGGTAATGAGAGGGCTCCTGAAAGCCAAGGTATGAGATGTGATATTTTCAAAGCATAAAAGGTGAAAGATTTATACGATCTGAGGAGAAACCAAAGGTGGTCACGTG
>NW_011889511.1:24776-26510 GCF_000151845.1 Pteropus vampyrus | reverse complement strand
AGTGCCGGGCTGCTGCCGATGGTCACCATGATTAGCAAGTTGCCCCCAACAGTTGTAATGTAGCAGAACAAAACTACAACAAATACTATTTTCTGCACATTTGGATTCTGTGAAAGCCCCAGAAGGACAAACTCAGTCACCAAGCTCTGGTTTTGCATGAGTTCCAAGGAAAATTTAAAAGCTACCACAATGAGCATATAAAATCTGCAATTATGAAAAAAGAAAAATTTACCTCAGACCAGTTCATGGTATTATCATAGTCATTCTACACTTGCTATCTATATAATTTTATTAACTAATGTCACCCCAAATAAATTTCATTAAAAATAAAAATCATCGACTGAATGACTGAATTACCTAGACTCCAGGTTCTGTCAGAGAAACAATAGCGTATTATTGAATGTAGTTCACTGTGGTCATTCAATCATGGAATTGGGAATAGATGACAACTGAGTACAAACTGAGGTTTGTACTATTTAGGGTCTGATTCGCCTGTCTCGTGCGTCGTCTTTGGATGAATTCAGACCCTAATTTAAACTCTGCTCCTTTAAAGTTTCATTTTACTAAGGTAAGATTTCCTGCAAGTAATTCAGAAACTCCGGAGCCAGATTAAACCAACTAAGAAAATTTGTGACAATAGACAATTTTATTTGGATCAGAAATACTTTAAGAATAAAAACAAAAACACTGAGCGCATTTATTTTTCCAAGAAATAGAAAAAGGAATGAAGAATGAGAAAAAGAGTGGATAGCGAACAATGGCTTTATTTTCTATTTGAATTTGTGTATATTACAGTTAAATTCTGCATGTGGAAAATTAACAAGAATTTAATATTTATTTTAAATACTCTGCTCTTTGTTAGGTCAAAGCACGAATTATAGTTATCATCAAGGGCCAAGGGCTAATATCAGCAACAAGTATATTCCTTTGCCAAATTTGACACTTTAATGTGTTAGTGTTAAAAAAAAGGTTAAATTTGAATATAGAAAGATATTTCATTTATTCGTTTATTCAACAAATATTTACTAGGCTCCCACATTGGTTTGTTCTAGATAAATAATACATCAGTGAGCCATAGCTTACAGTCTATAAAAAGAGGCAGACAAAAAAAAGTATATAAATTATATAATATATTGGCAAGTGATAAGTGCTCTCAAAAAATAAAAAGTAGGTAATGAGAGGGCTCCTGAAAGCCAAGGTATGAGATGCAATATTTTCAAAGCATAAAAGGTGAAAGATTTATACGATCTGAGGAGAAACCAAAGGTGGACACATGTCACAGAAACACCTACAATTGAAGTTCTGAGAACACTCTGATTTCTTCTCTTCCCGACTCTGTTTTTTTCATCAGTCACCGAAAGCAATGTCCTAAATATAAACTTCTTTTCACTTGAAATAGTTTGAGCAAATTTCTTTTTCTAATCTCTAAGGTATTTTCATCTTCCCTCCACAAAGCATGGAATAGGTAACAAGAGGTCTGATAAGTAATTTCTCCGTTCTTTTTTTTTTTTTTTTGGTGTTTAGATTCTAAAATTCAGCTCTTTAATTTACAAAATTCAGCTCTTTAATTTACATATGAGGATACTGAGATGACAAGTCATTTGAGAGTGAAAATCGTACTTCCTGACTCCATGTTGATGCTTTTTTTTTTTAATTGCTTTACATTACTTCCCATCAAACAAGGCCCATCCACATAAAGTTTTAATCAAAGACAATTAGGCTTTTTCCACCTTA
>NW_011889511.1:20675-23978 GCF_000151845.1 Pteropus vampyrus | reverse complement strand
ATGGAATGCAGGAAGCCCCCTGCCCAGGCTACCCCCATCAGAATGCCACAGAGCTTCAAGTTCATGATATAAGAGTAGTGCAAGGGCTTGCAGATGGCAACATAGCGGTCATAGGCCATGGCTGTGAGGACAATCGCCTCCACCCCAGCAAAGAAGTGTTCCGCAAAGAGCTGGGTCATGCAACCTGCAAATGAGATGGTTTTCCTCTTACAGAGAGAGTCCACAATCATCTTTGGGGCAATGACAGTGGAGAAGCAGGCATCCAGGAAGGACAGGAAAGCCAAGAAGAAGTACATGGGAGAGCCCAGGAGTGCCGGGCTGCTGCCGATGGTCACCATGATTAGCAAGTTGCCCCCAACAGTTGTAATGTAGCAGAACAAAACTACAACAAATACTATTTTCTGAACATTTGGATTCTGTGAAAGCCCCAGAAGGACAAACTCAGTGACCAAGCTCTGGTTTTGCATGAGTTCCAAGGAAAATTTAAAAGCCACCACAATGAGCATATAAAATCTGCAAATATGAAAAAAGAAAAATTTACCTCAGACCAGTTCATGGTATTATCATAGTCAAAAACAAGTTGGTGTATTGATATGAAAAATTACTTCATATGCTTCTGTCATCATTGAGAACACAAAATTAGAAATTTGTTGAAGGTGGTGGAAAGTCAGGCAGAACTAAAAAGAAGAAAAATAATAAAAAACATAAAAAAACCAAAACCTTAAAAAAAGAAAAAGGAAAGAATCAAAATTGAAAAGGAAGAAAAATAGTTTTCATCTCAAGTGCCAACTCTGATCACTTAGTAGCAGTTTCCTGGAATGGATTGTTGAGACGGATATGAAAGTTACACCCAAGTTCTCAGGACAGAGGATTGTAATTTATTAGTCATGCCTTCCATCAGCATGGAGTGGGAGCAGGGATGACTGAATTGCCCCTGCTGATCAGGAGACTGCCTTCTCTACAAACAGAAGTAATGACCACCACTTTAATAGGTGCTTGAAAATCATAACTACTTTTCCAATTACTTTCTATTTAATCTTAACTGACTTGGACCTTTAAGATGAATTAAATCATTCCCTACAAAAGAGAAAGCTACATGGTAAAGTGTCTAGCTCTATACCCACACATAATAAGTATGCATGAATCAAGTTGAGTTTATTTCCCTTCATTCAATGTTTAAAATAAGTACAGAAGTTTATAAAATAATAATATCTACTTAAGAGCATTGTCATGATGACTAAGTTAAATAACGCAAAGAAAGCAATTGCTCAGGGCCAACTGCCTAGGAAGTAGTCACATTATAGTTTATCCACATTTTACTGGTAGGCAATTCATGCTTAAAGAGATAACGTCAAACAGATAACAGATGCTGGATCAGAAATTTTAAAACAGAACCTCTAGCTCCAACACTCAAGTATTCCCATGGGGTCAACAGAGAACGGAGCAAGGATTTTCCTTTTCTAGCAAGAACTTAAGAGCAGGACTAACCTTTCTACTATCTCCATCCACCTTTAGAAATGAAAGCCTTCTGATTCCTCTGTTGATGTTTGAGGCCCCGTGATAAAGGGCATGGAGTAAATGATGTAGATTCAGAAAGGAATGGTTCGATTACTACAGATCCAAACTGGCAACAACCACTCAGGCAAGAATAGAAACAGTATGGTGAATACGGTCTTGAGACTTTTAAAATTATTTCCTAATTATTTATACCACGTGGCCCAATCTAATCTAGCACAACTTGCCATTTATATGACTTTACAGTAAACTAGGGATAGTCATATGTCACCTACCTGCTCATCTCACAAGATTATGATGAGGGCCAAATTGGCGAATGTAGAAGTCATTCATGATAAATGCCCTCATCCATTATAGTCACTGTTCTCTCACTTAAAGAGCCAGCTACCTTACCCATAGGAAGTTTTTCCATGAGTCATTCACATAATTACTCCACATTTTGACTTCGTTTTCCATAGCAAGACAACAACTTCCAAGGATGACTGTGTCCTCACCTGTATATATAATAGAAATTTACTTGTAAAATGGCACATGGGTGTATATATACATATAATCTGTTTGTTAAATAAGTAAATAATAATAAGGCTCACCATGAGAATTAAAAACAATCTGATTTTTGTGAAAGCCACTTAACTAAAATAAACAATTTATAATATTGATAAAACTAACAGATATACAATTGTGTATCTAATACGTCTTTGTGCTTGCTTTAAAATAACCATTTCCATTTTGTATTTCTAGGACACTAGACATTCTTAAACTTGCCTATTATGAATGCCATATCCCGCTACAAGCTGGAAAACAGGAGAAAAAGCAAATCCTATTAGGTCATTGTATCAGTCAACAACAATTTATTAAAAAGTAAGGGATAGTAATATATGATCCAGTGGTTATCAGCATATCCTGGAGTCAAAGCAGGAAAGACAATTATATGAAATGAATAAGCATATCAGTTCCAATAAATGAACAAACCAAACAGAAACAAATTCATAGATACAGAAACCAAACTGATGGCTGCTGGATGGCAGGGGAATTGGGGGACTGAGTGAAAAAAAAGTGAAGAGATTAAGAAGTATAAATTTGTAGTTAAAAAATAGTCACTCCCTACAGCATAGGGAATATAGTCAATAATATTGTAATAACTATGTATGGTGTCACATCAGTATTAAACTTATCGAGGGGATCATTTCATAAATTATATAAATGTCTAACCATTATGCTATATACCTGAAACTAATATAATATTGAATGTCGACTGTAATTGAAAAGTTAAAGGGAGGAGTGGGGGAGGTAGATAAGGGTAAAGGGGGTTAAATATATGGTGATGGAAGGAAATTTAACTTTGGGCAGTGAACACACAATGCAATACACATATGACATATTATTGAATTGTACACTTGAAATCTATATAATTTTATTAACCAATGTCGCTCCAACAAATTTAATTTAAAAATAAGTTAAAGATTTTTTAATAATAGAAAAATAAAAGCAAAACCGAAGGGAAAAAAGAACATCAGCTCCAAATTGTAGGTTCAAATCCAGGCTCTGCTACTTAAGCATATTATGTGATGGAAAAGTTTCTTAAAATTCTCAAAGACTCGAATTCTGCTTTTATAACTGGGTATAATAACACTGTTCTTGTGAGAATTAGATAAGACAACATACATAAAAACAATTTATGCAGTTAGAAGCCCAAGAGAAAATCACAGGAAATAGCAAGAACAAGCTCCCAGAGACACTGACACAGAGCAGAAAATGACAGCGATTTTACTCCAAATTCCTGCTTGA
>NW_011889511.1:19527-20625 GCF_000151845.1 Pteropus vampyrus | reverse complement strand
CAAGAGAAAATCACAGGAAATAGCAAGAACAAGCTCCCAGAGACACTGACACAGAGCAGAAAATGACAGCGATTTTACTCCAAATTCCTGCTTGACTAAGACCAAAGCCAATAAGTATTTTTACTCATCCTTTTATTTATTCAAAAATATAAAATATTTTTGGTCACAATGTATATGTGGTATTTAAATGTGCGACACTTGCAAATGTCTTTAATAATCCCGGAATAAATTATTGTGGCCCTCAGACACACATGCCCAGTGATTTTTGTAGATAGTTTCATTATACAAAGAAAACCAAACAAGCTGAAGAGATGGAGAGAAGACCAAGGCTCTATGTTTAATAATTAAGTCTTGGGCGCTCCACTTCCTTTATCTGCGGAGTTTCTAAGAGTAACACCATTTTAGAATAAAAATATTCTTTAGATATAAACAAATCAACCCTTTCTTTTTTCAGATAACAGGAAATTCCAAAGTCAATGTCAAAACTTCAATAGAGTACAGTGTTGTCAAGTTTACAATAACACGGTTTTTGATTTTAAGTCATTTAAAAGGTAATTGTCCTAAATGCAATGTTTTGTCCTGAATTGAATCCTAGAACAGAAAAGAGACAAGTTGTAGAAAAACTAGTGACATATGAAGAAAATCTGGTGTTTCATTAAGAGTAATATGTCAATATTTATTTTATAGTTTTGACGAATAACTCATAGTAATATAGGCTATACCATTAGGAAAAACCCAGTGAGGAGTATATGGGAGCTCTCTACAATATCTTGGAAACTTTTCTATTCATCTATAAAACATTAATTTAAAATAACATGGTAATTGTTCAGCGTCCATTATCAAAAAGTTAGTCATTACAGCTTTATTACTTAACAGCCATGTGTCACTAAAGGAAACAACAAGCCTCAGCATCTTCACCCTTAAAATAGCTGTAACGAAACGTGCGTGAGCTGCCTGGCCCACACAGGTCAATTTAACAACAGTTGTTAAGAACATACTTTGCAACTTTTAATACAGAAGGAAGACATGAAATACTGATATCAGTATTATTGTTAAACAATGTACACACACAAAGTGAGCTAGAAAATTGAATCCAAC
>NW_011889511.1:16817-18593 GCF_000151845.1 Pteropus vampyrus | reverse complement strand
GTTTCAGATACTTCTACAGGAAGCAGCTTATTCTGTTCATATCTCTCCTAGAAGATTCCAAGGTCTTCCTTTTCTCGATAGCAGTACGTTTTAATATGCTGGAGCTGCAGCAGAGATTCCCGAGGGCTCCTCCCAGCCATGAACTGTGGGGCGTCTCCTGGGGCCGTGACCTTGGGAATTTTGCCTTCCCACTACCCCCAATGCCTACTATTTCCTTCCCATCCATTTTGGCAGCAAACTAATTCTAGCATCGGTCATTCTGAATATAATAGAAATTCCTGTTTCAACTCTGAAATATCTATAATATTCAAAACTATATGAGGAATTAGTAGTAAGGTTGTCATAAGTAGTATTTTGTGATTATATTTCAAACCATAAATTTTAGATGCCTTTATATGTACCTTTATGTGCATACCAGTAATATTTGCATATATTTTCTAAATAAATATAGTTATTACAAACTAAAAGAATAGATTAAAACCCCATTCCAAACTACCCTCCTTAACTACATTGTTACAATCTTTAAATCTACTGTACTTTTGATCCAGGATTATTATTTACTTTTACTTACACTAAAAGATTTATTCTTTATCTCTCTTGTTAAGCATATTTCTTTTCCTGACAATCCTGAAAATAAGCTCTCTTCAGATTTAAGATTTATTTTTCTCCCCTCCATATTGCTCTGCCGATGTCCTTAAATGTCTCAACTGGTATATTCTTACTATTTCATTCAACATCCAGGCACTAGATTCTGAAGTGTCTTGACTCCAGCATGAGAGATTCTTATTCTGCTTCTCAAAAAGATGAAAAAAAGGAGTGGAGAATTTTGGTAAAGTGGTGGCCTCCACATTAAATAGCAAGCTACTGATCTGAGATTATACTTTCTTCCAAAAGCTTCCATAAAAGACATCTGGCAGCAGGAAAACTGGGAAATTTCTAACTCCTAAAGTATTTATATTTATTTACCCTCCCCCACTTCCTACCCAATCTATGAAATTACAAATATCAAAAAAGTTCTCTCTTAGACATATTCATTCAATAATATTTACTGAGAACCTAGCAGGTGACTGGCAAAGTTCTACCACAGCACGAATAAACAAACAGAACCTCTGCTCTTACAGGGATTACAGCTTTGTGGGGAGAACAGACAAAATAAAAGTCAGAAATAATCTTGTATAGCTTGTGATCATTGATATTAAGGATATAAGCAGATGAAGAGTTAGAAAATAAATAAGGGGAATGACTACAGAAAGTCATCGGGAAAGACTTATCTAAGGAGGCAGGAGTTCATCAGAAAATGCGAAAAATGAGAGGGAGCCAGTCAAGTAAATTCTCCGGGAAGGAGTATTCCGGCAGTGAGCTGAGTAAGAACAAAAGCCCTAAAGTGGGGAAGGCTTAAATTATGCAAAAGACTGGCTTAACAGAAAAGAGTGACCAGAACCTTGTGAGAAAAGGGATGGAATACAAAATGAGCAGGAGAGGTGGGCAGTAACTCAACTGGATACTTTAACCCAGTTTGCACGCGTAAAAAAAGATGCCCTTGGCTGCTGTGTGCCCAATGGATTTGGAATGAATGGGGAGGGTAAGACCTTACTGTCCTTGTAGGAAAGATGTGTTCTTAGCGTGTAAGCCAGTGATGACCCAGGGCCCCTTGTTTCATCCACAGTTTCCTCATGGCACTTTTCACCTCTGGATTCCTCAAGCTGTAGATCAAGGGGTTTAACATGGGAGCGACAATGGTAAAGGACACAGCCATTGCCTTGTCTATGGGGTAAG
>NW_011889511.1:10919-12952 GCF_000151845.1 Pteropus vampyrus | reverse complement strand
GCAACCAGCTTAACACAATCTCAGGCCAACTTGCCTATTTCACTCTCTCCATTCACTACCTCCATTCTGCTTTCTCAAATAAACCACCTACAAACAGGCCCTTCTCTCAGCCTCTGCTTTGGGGAACCTCGACCTAGAATGGTGACCATTTATCACTGGAAACACCCAAGACTCAAGAATTTGGAACATTTCATATAAATCTTTATTCATTTATTGAGCACCTAGAATGAGCTAGCTGATGAATTCACAAGAGAGACAGGAGGTATCCCAAGGACTCTCCAGTTACTAAGAGTTATATTCTTTCCATCTTCATTTCTTCCTTCTCAAACTGGATTATTATTACATGTTGCTAATATTCAATGAGTCCCTACTGTGTCCTAGGTAGTGGAATATCCTATGAGATATTTTTATTTTAGAGATTAGATATTAAGGCTCAGAGGGGTGAAAAAAAAAGACACAAAGTTCCCACAATAGTAAACACTAAAACCAAATTCAAATCCAGCTTTTCCTGTTTCAGAATATATACCAATAACAAGCTATATTGCTTCCCTAATGACGAGTGCTCGATATGAAAGTGACATTGCTTCATGATATAATTTCACTTTCATTATAATCCAGTGAGATAGATTTATGGGTCCTGAGCTTCTTTCATTCAACAATTCTGCAATAAAATTTAGTGACAAATTCAATGACAACTTTACAATAAAGAGCATATTCTAATTACATATATCATATACGTTTTCATGTAAATATATAAAATCCAGTTCTGAAATTAAAAGTTACAATCAGTAACTAAGCTTCCAAGATTCTAATCATTGCCCAGGTATGCTGATTAAAGAAAATAAAACCTCAAATCTCTTCCAGGAAGACTGATATCCAACTTAACTGACATCATTCCTGTGCATGATCCCAAACCAGTGTAAATCATTCTTTCTATTTTTTCTTGGAAAGGAATTCTTCCAGGTGAAACAAAGGATTCTACAGAATCATAAAAATAATAAAACAACTCATTTATTTTGCACTCACTATATACCAGCAAGGTATATAGTGAGTGCAAAATTTCTTATTGCGTGAGATGGATACTATCACAAATCCTATCTTAAGAATGAAGTAACTGAGGCTGGGAGACATTAAGCATCTCATCTAAAATGAGTGGGGATTACAAACCCAAGTAATTGCATTTGAAATGCAAGTCCTTGACTGGTACTCTATACCACTAAAGAAATGAACCGTGACCTCAACTAACTACAAATAATTGTTAACGCAGCTAAATGGTAATGTAAAAGAACTGCTTCAACAGCAAACTTCTCCTAATGATTCTTAAGAGGAGGCTGTCACTTGGTGGGAATATATTAGAGACCATTGCTTTTAATTAAGGATGTAAACTACGTGTTCTCTAAGACTCCTTTACCCAAAATTACCCAAAGATCCACTCTTAGTATTGGCCCTCTTACTAAACACAGCTGGCAGGATGCTCAGCAAATCCACACTATGAGCTAACCCCAACCTCTCCCATCTGGAGCCCAAGACCTTCGAAAATCTTTCCTATTCCTAATGAACTAGAACAAACACATTCTTGGAAATCAGGAAGATTGGCTTTTACTTCAGATTGTCCCTCGAAGTCCCAGTTTACATTGTTACATTGCTCACCATCTGGGCCTCAGTTTCCTCATCTAGAGTATGAGGCAGTTGTGGCAGACGAGTGGAACAATAGACGTTCAAAGGAGATGGCTCGGGGATTCTGTCCCTCTCAAACACAGCAGCTAGGCTCTTATCTGCATTAAATGTTTACACTTTCCAAGCAAGATTTCCTTTGAGCAATCTCATGACAAAATATTTTAAAATATAATGCACTAGCATAGATAATAATGCCCCTTCTGTCTTAAAATCAATGAATTCATCACGATACTCTTTTGGCTATGAGTACTTAACTCAGCTTCTTAATGTGACATTCAAGACCCTCCCTCATAGTAATCAATCTCATCTTTTGGTAAGTCTGCCTCCCACTGCAGTCGAGACCATCTCTTACTGCC
>NW_011889511.1:6472-9933 GCF_000151845.1 Pteropus vampyrus | reverse complement strand
TGAATCACTGCCATCAGATCCTTTTTCCTAATAGTGTTTCTGTGAAATACCAACACTCAAAAGAAGCGAAGAATCACATTTCTTCAACTGTCTAATGATTAGCTAGACAGTATATATTTCTCATTTAATAACTTATCTAATAGTGCGAGGGATACAGGAAGTGCCCCATCCATAAAGAAGGAGGAAGAATGAGCACTCCTGAAACAATGCACATACAATACAAGCTCCAGAAGGAAAAATATCGGTATGATCTATAGATTTCAAAGAAGATGAAATGAGCTAAGCCTTCACAAGAGAATTTAGAAAATTCTAAATTTATAAACTTATAATTTAGAAAGTGAACAAGAAGGAAACAGCATGAGCAAGGCATGAAGAAAGAAAGAAAAACTGCACATAGTTGAAAGATAAAGAGTTGAACATCACAAAAGCCTAGACTTCAGTATGGATCTTCCAGGGATGTAATTAGGTAGATCCTAAATCTCAGTTGCTTTTTCAGAGTTTTTGTATTAAACATAATCAGTTCCTAACATTATAGTTTAAATTTTAATATTTAAACTTATAAACATAAAAATGTGATAAAATATTAACTCAAATTGTAGTTTAAATGTCTATTAAATATTATAATGTCTCATAAAACTCAGTCACATACACCCCTACTAACTAAGCTTCCTAGGTAGGAGGGGCTTTCGTAGATGAGCCTAGCTAGACTGGAGTTTAAGTTGGAAAAGATAGTAAAAGCTATCATCTTAAATAAATACATACATACATACATACATACATACATACATACATACATACATACATACATAAAACCTATATAAAATTCCTGATTTTCCACACTACAGTCAGTTCTTACTTATAATGGCCCAGACAACCTCTCTGTGCCTCAATTTCATTCTATATAAAATGAGAAAGTGATGTTACCTATCCCAAAGAATTGTTTTAAGTATTAAATCATTTTATAAATATAAAGGGCTTAGATCTCCATTTCTTTCACCAGGATGAAGAGATTGATGCTGACGATAAACTGCTTTTTAAAACAGACCCCCTGCCTGAGGATCACGTGTTTACATACACTTTTATGATGTGTGCAGTTGGCTTGCAGGATATCAGCTTAAGGCCTCCTCCACGGGACAGCATGTAAGTTTTGAAAGTGACTTTAAAAGAAAAATCTTCCAAAACCATTTTCTAAAACAGCCTGCAGTTCAAACCAAAAGTAGAATAGTTTAAATGAAAATAATTTATTTTTATAAATTACAAAAGTAAAACATGGCCCTTGGAAAACATTTTATAAAGACAGAGAGAGTGACACAAAGTTTAAAGTCAAAAGACCACTCCAAGCATGAGCCTGCATCCATCCCACTATTGAGTTTGGTGTATGCTCTTCAGATGTGCATTTGTATGTAGGAAACTGCGTGTGTACAGTCATTTATGTGTTTTACTCTACATAATAGTATATAAAACATAATAATATTCTTGAAATTTTAATTTAAGAATAATTTAATAAATGGGCATTGTCAGTAGTTATGAATTTTCCTTCATTTTAATTTGTACATATTATTCCATTTTTATGGCTGCACCATAATTCATTTAACCAACCCATGTTTGCTTCACATTTACGTGATTTCTAATATTCTACCTTACACATGAAACAAACATCACTTGACAGACATCCTAATTTACTGGCTTGAATATTTCTGGTGGAGGAATTCTTAGAAATGTCATCACCGGGCCAAAAAATATGCACCTTTGACTTTGACAGATTCTGTAACGTTGTTCTCTCAAACTCCTGAACCATATTTTATTTCCATCAATAGTGTATGAAAGAGTATTTTCCCCACAGCCTTACTAACACTAAATATCACCAATCTTGATTATATTAACCAAATGATAAAGAGAAAAATCATATCATTGAAATTTGTACTCAAACACTCATTCATAGAATTTCATTGATGATATAAACAATAAATATATTAGTCTCTAGATAAAACTAAATAAGTACAATATAATATCTATATAAAAATATACAGTCTATACAAAGATATCTATATCAAAATAGCAATAATAATAATAAATGATTTAGTATGTACTATTTGCCAGATATTTTACTAGTATTTTATACATATTTTCTTATTTAATCCTCACATCTGGCTATGTTTAGACAATTTATGGCTGAGAAAAAGCAGAATTTGCATAAGGCTATACAGTTAGAGCCTGGATTTGAATCCAAGAAGCTAACTTTATAGCTGATGTGTGTTTCTTGTGTCTGAATTTCTTATGGAGCTAAGTAATTTCTTCAATAAAATCCTAGATAACAAGAAGATGTTAGCACTGTGTTTATGGACTGTCCCCGTGTCATCATTTTTAACAAGCAATCAGTGGTCCTGTGTTCCTCAGAATATCTATGCCCAGAGAACATGCAAGGTCAAAAGAATGTGCCTCTAATTAAGGAATTTAAAAGAATTATTCCTGTTAGTAAATCTTCGTGATTCACTTTGTTTTCCCTAGAGATGAAAGAGATGGCATTATCTATTGGAGCACTTTTAAAAGATGAAAATTACTACACCATTGTACATGCAAAAATTCATGCTTTCAGAGAGAGGAGGCTGAATTCCTGCACAGCCCTGTCTTGGTTTCACCACCCCGTCCCCAAGAAATTAGCATCACTTTCAGCACCAACACCAATACCACCACCATCCCTGTGGGCAGAGCCGCTCACAAATACATGTGTGTTTATATATAGACAGAGAAATATGTTTTTTAAAACCTAATTCTTCTTTACATTAAAAACAAAACCCGAAAGGTGAAGTATCGTTAACTTATTAAAACAGAAACGAAAACACCACGTAAGTTCTTTCTCAAAGGTAACTAGTAGAAAATAATCAAGGTTAAAAGAAGTCAGATAAGGGTAAAGGGGGTCAAACAATATTGTGACGGAAGGAAATTTAACTTTGGGTGGTGAACATACAATGCAATATGCATATGATGTATTATTGAACTGTACACTGGAAACCTGTATAATTTTATAAACTAATGTCACCCTAATAAATTTAATTTCAAAAAGAATTGGGTACAAAAGGAAAGTAGAAATACATATATACATATATGTGTGTGTGCACACACACGGGGGGAGGGGGTAGAGAGAGAAGGAATTGCATGAAAGTTGATCAAAAAGTTGCAAAGAAGTTGCATCAAAACTTAAGTTTAGATAATGTGCCAACAAAGGTTAAATTAAATCAGCAGATAATTGTTGATAGCTCAAGGCTCTCCATCTGACCCACAATTTGCATATATAGACAAAACAGGTAAACTATTGACACACTTTATGTATAATCACACATGTGTTAGTGAATCAATCATTTCGACAATTTCAAAATAGTAGCCTAAATTAATAGGAAAGTGTTTAATACACAAATAAATGTTTAAGATCACCTCTAAAAACTCAGTCTGATGTCATCTCT
>NW_011889511.1:0-2788 GCF_000151845.1 Pteropus vampyrus | reverse complement strand
TCAATGATCATTTTGGGGGTGGTGACTGACGTGTAGGAGGCATCTATGAAGGACAAGTAAGTGAGAAAGAAGTACATGGGAGTAGAAAGTGTGGGGCTGAAGGAGATGGTAATGACAATGAGCAGATTGGCCAGCACGGTAAATATGAAAACGAACAAAAAGACAATGAAGAGTATTTTCTGCAAGTGTGGATTCTGTGTGAGTCCTAAGAGAATAAATTCGGTCACATTGTTGGGAGGTGTGAAGCGATCCATACACCTTCCTGGGGTATAAATTACCTACAAAGAGATAAAGAATGATACCTATTAATCACGAAGGATTCTAATCTGAATTTCATAGCACAGAAATGGGATAGACACTGTAACTGTGAAGCATGCGCTTGGCACTCCCACCCCAGTAATCGTTTCGATTCTTTATCACTTCCTCCAAAATACTTTCCATCTCTTCAGACACCTAGAACCTTCCACCTATAAAACATCTACAGGGCAACATTTGATGTGCAATTGACTGAGAAAATACTGGAATATAGACAGGAGATCTGGATTCTCCTTCTGGTTCCAACTCTCAGTGACTTTGCTAAGTCTGTTCAGTGCCCCGTGATTCCTAACCCTCCTCAGTGTCTGTGAGCTTACAAACTGTAATTCTCAGATGTATTTTGTAAGCTATAAAGTACTGTGCGCAGGTAAGAGTTATTCCCTCTTCCAGGAGAATTTACATTCGAACTCATAGCTCTAACTATGGCAAGAAAGCTAAGGTCAATAAATATCAATCATCAGTAGGTAGTTAAGGGAAATTCATAAGTGGTTGGAGAAACACCCCCTGGTACTTACCATAACACATATGCTATTCATGTGTGCTTCCTCGCTGTGCCTATATAGTGCCTGGCATTATGTCTGCAGTGTCTGGCACCTATTGGATGATAAGTGGTTGGTGAATTGCCACACTTCTTTCATCTCCATGTGTAAGAATACGCATACTCCTCAAGCCCATAAATCTAGGAATTCAAGTGCTCTCATCCTCCTGCTCTGTTTATCATTGCTCTCTACTTGATGAGAAACACAAATAAACTTTTGAAAGGAAGCTACATTCCACTTAATAGCTTCTGAAACATTTTATGGAGTAAGTATGAAAATATACTCTAGGAAAGAGTATGTTACTGGGTCATTTACTTTCAAGAAGATTAAGCTGTTTGTCAATTAATATTTTTTATTCTTCAAAATTCTGTCCCACATACAATTTTAACACAGTCACATTCAGGAAATGTAAAGCTTCTGTAGACCAGGATAAAAATAAAACTCTTGGAGAGGTGTTCAATACATGAGGATCTATCAAGCAAAGGAAGCCCTATTTTGAAGTTTCAAAAATAGAAATTTAATGTAGAAACCAGAAATAGTCTGTAGACAAGATAAAGTACTATACATATTAAGACATATAAAATCTCTTACTATAAATATCTATCACATGTTCTCACATTCAACAAATATTTATTAGACATTTGCTATATATTAATGTGTATTTGTCCACATAAAGTCATACAAAGTGCCCTTGTTAAATGCCTTTAGTAATCCCTCCCCTTACATTTTATTACCATACAGCAGCAGCTCATGCACTCAGGATGTGAATGATCCCCCCACTCCTTTAAGTTTCTGCTATGTGCATTCTCACACCTTCTTCCCTCATCCTCCCATAACATCCATCATCCATCATTCCTGGTTACAGGAAATTGCATTGCTAATAGAATGAGGAAATGTGGGGACATCGATTACCCAAAAGAAAGAAGGAAACATAAATACGATAAAATACAATAAAATAATAAATACAATAAAACAATAAAATGTATTCTGCAAAAATATATTTCTTTTCCTTTTCAAGGTAAATGGATAAAGAGCTCTATTTTTTTATTACTCAAAACGAAGATTTTACACATGGCAGGTGGACTTCCCCCAATAGATCAGAAAAGCGTGTAGTGCAAACAAAAGTAATTTAGAAATAACTATGAAGAAATAGAAATTACTTTGGCTTTTTTCTTGACTTCACAATATTCTTTCAGGAATAAACCCTAATGGAAGATATTTTAAAAATAGAAAACTTATTGTGTACAAATATGTTCAGCACAATTATTAAGAGTTGTGGAAATAGAAATTGCATGGAATGTTTGACATTAGAGAGATGGGTAAGTAAAATATAGTACATCTCTTTGAATAATGTATAGCTTTTGACAAAGATTTGTTATCATAGGAAAATTCTTAGGTTGCGATATTGAGTGGGGAAAAATTTAGATGCAAACTTGAATATATAAAGTGATTCTAGTTTAAATATATATCTATTAAAAGAAAACCCAAATATTTTTACTTCTCAGTTTGTAGTGTTGTACCTGATTATATCTTCCCTGATGCTTCACATGCTGAAGAAGAGATTTAAACTTGAGATTGGTGGGGGTGAGGGGTGATTATGCAATTTGTAACATCCATTTAAACCTAAGGTTCTATAATTATATAATTTCCTGCAAAAAAAACTCACCTATGAATTTGTCTGACAAAGCTCCATGGCCAGGACCCCAGGCAGCTATTAGTTCACCAAGAAAGTAGTAAAGTTTTACATTTAAAAATATCAACTACGGTTCAGTGTCTTTGTTGACTTATAAATGGCACCGGTGGATACGTCTTTTATCTTTATCCTCACAAGTGCTACATATGACATATCCTGTTTGTAGGCAAATTCTGTGAAGTTTCTTAGCTGTGGCTAATTAGATCTCAGGGGTATTTCACCATCATTAGCAGATCTTGCT